>NW_027150096.1:55593-98750 GCF_031143425.1 Pleurodeles waltl | reverse complement strand
TAAGTCCCATCTCATAATGAGATGGGACTTAGAAAAGAATTCAACTTTTGAAAAAAGTCAAAAGAGCTTCCACGTCCCTTGTCAGAATGGGAATTTGTCACTTCTTTGAAGAAGGAAATTAAATCTGGATATTTTCACTTTTTGGACAATAAAGGTTGAATTTTTTTTAAGTCCCCATTCAGAATGGGACTTTGTGACTTTTTGAAGAAACGTATTGAATTTGGATTTTTTCACTTTTTCGATGAAAAAAGTAGAAATTTTTTCTAAGTGCCCACTCAAAGTGGGACTTTGTCACTTTTTTGAAGAAAAAAATTGAAATTTGATTTTTTCACTTTTGTGACTAAAAAATATGAAATTGAGATTTCTTCACTTTTTGGATGAAAAAAGTTTAATTTTTTTTAAGTGCCCCTCTCAGAATGGGACTTTTTTAAAAACATTTTTGAAGAAAAAAACGAAATTTTATTTTTTCACTTGTGGGACTAAAAAAGATGAAATTTAGATTTGGTCACTTTTTGGATGAAAAAAGTTGAAAACATTTTAAGTGCCCTCTCAGAATGGGACTTTTTTGACATTTTTGAAGAAAAAAATTGACATTTGATTTTATCACTTTTGGTACTAAAAAAGATAAATTTTGATTTTTTCACTTTTTGGATGAAAAAAGTTGAAATTATTCTAAGTGCCCTCTCAGAATAGGACTTTTTAAACATTTTTGAAGAAAAAAATTGAAATTTGATTTTTTCACTTTTGGGACTAAAAAAGATGAAATTTAGATTTGTTCACTTTTTGGATGAAAAAAGTTGAAAAAAAATTTAAGTGCCCTCTCAGAATGGGACTTTTTTCACATTTTGAAGAAAAAAATTGAAATTTGATTTTTTCACTTTTGGGACTAAAAAAGATGAAATTTTGATTTTTTCACTTTTTGGATGAAAAAAGTTGAAATATTTTCTAAGTGCCCACTAAGAATTGGACTTTGTCACTTTTTTGCAGAAAAATATTGAAATTTGATGTTTTCACTTTTGGGACTAAAAAAGATGAAATATGGATTTTTTCACTTTTTGGATGAAAAAATGTAAAATGTTTTCAAATTCCCACTCAGAATGGCACTTTGTCACTTTTTTGACTAAAACTCTGAATGTGCACTTTGGATCGAAACGTTTATCTTTCCATCCAATAAGTCAAAATGTCCCATTCTGACATGGGAAGCGGCACACATGTCAACTTAGACAAAAGTTGAATATTTTTCTAAGTCCCATCTCATAATGAGATGGGACTTAGAAAATAATTCAACCTTATGAAAAAAGCCAAAAGAGCTTCCAAGTCCCTTGTCAGAATGGGAATTTGTCACTTCTTTGAGGAAGAAAATTAAATTTGGATATTTTCACTTTTTGGACAATAGAGATTGAAATTTTTTTTAAGTCCCCATTCAGAATGGGACTTTGTGACTTTTTGAAAAAAACGTATTGAATTTGGATTTTTTCACTTTTTCGATGAAAAAAGTAGAAATTTATTCAAAGTGCCCAATCAAAATGGAACTTTATCACTTTTTTGAAGAAAAAAATTGAAATTTGATTTTTTCAATTTTGCGACTAAAAAGATGAGATTTTTTCACTTTTTGGATGAAAAAAAGTTAAAACATTTTTAAGTGCCCTCTCAGAATGGGACTTTGTTCACATTTTTGAAGAAAAAAAATTGAAATTGGATTTTTTTCACTTTTGGGACTGAAAAAAGATGAAATTGAGATTTGTTCACTTTTTGGATGAAAAAAGTTGAAATATTTTCTAAGTGCCCACTCAGAATGGGACTTTGTCACTTTTTTGACAAAAACTCTGAATGTGCAATTTGGATCAAAAAAGTTTATCTTTCCATCCAATAAGTCAAAATGTACCATTCTGACATGGGAAGCGGCACACATGTCAACTTAGACAAAAGTTGAATATTTTTCTAAGTCCCATCTCATGATGAGATGGCACTTAAAAAAAAAAATCAACATTTGAAAAAAGTCAAAAGAGCTTCCAAGTCCCTTGTCAGAATGGGAATTTGTGACTTTTTTGAAGACAAAAATTGAAATTTGTTTTTTTCATTTTTCGGACTAAAAAAGATGAAATTTTGATTTTTTCACTTTTTGGATGAAAAAAGTTGAAATTATTTTAAGTACCTTCTCAGAATGGGACTTTTTTCACATTTTTGAAGAAAAAAAGTGAAATTTGATTTTTTCACTTTTGGGACTAAAAAAGATGAAATGTTGATTTTTTCACTTTTTGGATTAAAAAAAGTTGATTTTTTTTCTAAGTGCCCACTCAGAATAGGAACTTTGTCACTTTTTTGAAGAAAAAAATAAAATTAGATTTTTTCACTTTTGGGACTTAGAAAGATGAAATTTAGATTTTTTTCACATTTTGGATGAACAAATGTGAAATGTTTTCAAATTCCCACTCAGAATGGGACTTTGACACTTTTTTGACAAAAACTATGAATTAGCACTTTTTCACTATTTGGATCAAAAAAGTTTATCTTTCCACCAATAAGTCAAAATGTCCCATTCTGACTTGGGGAAAGCGGCACACATGTCAACTTAGACAAAAGTTGAATATTTTTCTAAGTCCCATCTCATAATGAGATGGGACTTAGAAAAGAATTCAACTTTTGAAAAAAGTCAAAAGAGCTTCCACGTCCCTTGTCAGAATGGGAATTTGTCACTTCTTTGAAGAAGGAAATTAAATCTGGATATTTTCACTTTTTGGACAATAAAGGTTGAATTTTTTTTAAGTCCCCCATTCAGAATGGGACTTTGTGACTTTTTGAAGAAACGTATTGAATTTGGATTTTTTCACTTTTTCGATGAAAAAAGTAGAAATTTTTTCTAAGTGCCCACTCAAAGTGGGACTTTGTCACTTTTTTGAAGAAAAAAATTGAAATTTGATTTTTTCACTTTTGTGACTAAAAAATATGAAATTGAGATTTCTTCACTTTTTGGATGAAAAAAGTTTAATTTTTTTTAAGTGCCCTCTCAGAATGGGACTTTTTAAAAACATTTTTGAAGAAAAAAAACGAAATTTTATTTTTTCACTTGTGGGACTAAAAAGATGAAATTTAGATTTGGTCACTTTTTGGATGAAAAAAGTTGAAAACATTTTAAGTGCCCTCTCAGAATGGGACTTTTTTGACATTTTTGAAGAAAAAAATTGACATTTGATTTTATCACTTTTGGTACTAAAAAAGATAAATTTTGATTTTTTCACTTTTTGGATGAAAAAAGTTGAAATTATTCTAAGTGCCCTCTCAGAATAGGACTTTTTAAACATGTTTGAAGAAAAAAATTGAAATTTGATTTTTTCACTTTTGGGACTAAAAAAGATGAAATTTAGATTTGTTCACTTTTTGGATGAAAAAAGTTGAAAAAAATTTAAGTGCCCTCTCAGAATGGGACTTTTTTCACATTTTGAAGAAAAAAATTGAAATTTGATTTTTTCACTTTTGGGACTAAAAAAGATGAAATTTTGATTTTTTCACTTTTTGGATGAAAAAAGTTGAAATATTTTCTAAGTGCCCACTAAGAATTGGACTTTGTCACTTTTTTGCAGAAAAATATTGAAATTTGATTTTTTCACTTTTGGGACTAAAAAAGATGAAATATGGATTTTTTCACTTTTTGGATGAAAAAATGTAAAATGTTTTCAAATTCCCACTCAGAATTGCACTTTGTCACTTTTTTGACTAAAACTCTGAATGTGCACTTTGGATCGAAACGTTTATCTTTCCATCCAATAAGTCAAAATGTCCCATTCTGACATGGGAAGCGGCACCACATCGTCAACTTAGACAAAAGTTGAATATTTTTCTAAGTCCCATCTCATAATGAGATGGGACTTAGAAAATAATTCAACCTTATGAAAAAAGCCAAAAGAGCTTCCAAGTCCCTTGTCAGAATGGGAATTTGTCACTTCTTTGAGGAAGAAAATTAAATTTGGATATTTTCACTTTTTGGACAATAAAGATTGAAATTTTTTTTAAGTCCCCATTCAGAATGGGACTTTGTGACTTTTTGAAAAAAACGTATTGAATTTGGATTTTTTCACTTTTTCGATGAAAAAAGTAGAAATTTATTCAAAGTGCCCACTCAAAATGGAACTTTATCACTTTTTTGAAGAAAAAAATTGAAATTAGATTTTTTCAATTTTGCGACTAAAAAGATGAGATTTTTTCACTTTTTGGATGAAAAAAAGTTACATTTTTTTTAAGTGCCCTCTCAGAATGGGACTTTGTTCACATTTTTGAAGAAAAAAAATTGAAATTGGATTTTTTTCACTTTTGGGACTGAAAAAGATGAAATTGAGATTTGTTCACTTTTTGGATGAAAAAAGTTGAAATATTTTCTAAGTGCCCACTCAGAATGGGACTTTGTCACTTTTTTGACAAAAACTCTGAATGTGCAATTTGGATCAAAAAAGTTTATCTTTCCATCCAATAAGTCAAAATGTCCCATTCTGACATGGGAAGCGGCACACATGTCAACTTAGACAAAAGTTGAATATTTTTCTAAGTCCCATCTCATAATGAGATGGCACTTAAAAAAAAAAATCAACATTTGAAAAAAGTCAAAAGAGCTTCCAAGTCCCTTGTCAGAATGGGAATTTGTGACTTTTTTGAAGACAAAAATTGAAATTTGTTTTTTTCATTTTTCGGACTAAAAAAGATGAAATTTTGATTTTTTCACTTTTTGGATGAAAAAAGTTGAAATTATTTTAAGTACCTTCTCAGAATGGGACTTTTTTCACATTTTTGAAGAAAAAAAGTGAAATTTGATTTTTTCACTTTTGGGACTAAAAAAGATGAAATTTTGATTTTTTCACTTTTTGGATTAAAAAAAGTTGAATTTTTTTCTAAGTGCCCACTCAGAATAGGAACTTGTCACTTTTTTGAAGAAAAAAATAAAATTAGATTTTTTCACTTTTGGGACTTAGAAAGATGAAATTTAGATTTTTTTCACATTTTGGATGAACAAATGTGAAATGTTTTCAAATTCCCACTCAGAATTGGACTTTTACACTTTTTTGACAAAAACTATGAATTAGCACTTTTTAACTATTTGGATCAAAAAAGTTTATCTTTCCATCCAATAAGTCAAAATGTCCCATTCTGACTTGGGAAAGCGGCACACATGTCACCTTAGACAAAAGTTGAATATTTTTCTAAGTCCCATCTCATAATGAGATGGGACTTAGAAAAAAAATCAACTTTTGAAAACAGTCAAAAGAGCTTCCAAGTCCCTTGTCAGAATGGGAATTTGTCACTTCTTTGAAGAAGAAAATTAAATTTGGATGTTTTCACTTTTGGGACAATAAAGGTTGACATTTTTTCTAAGTCCCCATTCAGAATGGGACTTTGTGACTTTTTTTGAAGAAATGTATTGAGTTTGGATTTTTTCACTTTTTGGATGAAAAAAGTAGAAATTTTTTCTAAGTGCCCACTCAGAATGGGACTTTGTCTCTTTTTTAAACAAAAAAATTGAAATTAGATTTTTTCACGTTTTTGACTAAAAAAGATGACATTTTGTTTTTTTCACTTTTTGGATGAAAAAAGTTGAATTTTTTTAAGTGCCCTCTCAGAATGGGACTTTTTTCACATTTTTGAAGAAAAAAATTGAAATTTGATTTTTTCACTTTTGGTACTAAAAAAGATGAAATTTTGATTTTTTTTCACTTTTTGGATGAAAAAAGTTGAAATATTTTCTAAGTGCCCACTAAGAATGGGACTTTGTCACTTTTTTAAAGAAAAATATTGAAATTTGATTTTTTCACTTGTGGGACTAAAAACGATGAAATATGGATTTTTTCACTTTTGGGATGAAAAAATGTGAAATGTTTTCAAATTCCCACTCAGAATGGGACTTTGTCACTTTTTTGACAAAAAACTCTGAATGTGCACTTTGGATCAAAAAAGTTTATCTTTCCATCCAATAAGTCAAAATGTCCCATTCTGACATGGGAAGCGGCACACATGTCAACTTAGACAAAAGTTGAATATTTTTCTAAGTCCCATCTCATAATGAGATGGCACTTAAAAAAAAAAATCAACATTTGAAAAAAGTCAAAAGAGCTTCCAAGTCCCTTGTCAGAATGGGAATTTGTGACTTTTTTGAAGACAAAAAATTGAAATTTGTTTTTTTCATTTTTCGGACTAAAAAAGATGAAATTTTGATTTTTTCACTTTTTGGATGAAAAAAGTTGAAATTATTTTAAGTACCTTCTCAGAATGGGACTTTTTTCACATTTTTGAAGAAAAAAAGTGAAATTTGATTTTTTCACTTTTGGGACTAAAAAAGATGAAATTTTGATTTTTTCACTTTTTGGATTAAAAAAAGTTGAATTTTTTTCTAAGTGCCCACTCAGAATAGGAACTTGTCACTTTTTTGAAGAAAAAAATAAAATTAGATTTTTTCACTTTTGGGACTTAGAAAGATGAAATTTAGATTTTTTTCACATTTTGGATGAACAAATGTGAAATGTTTTCAAATTCCACTCAGAATTGGACTTTTACACTTTTTTGACAAAAACTATGAATTAGCACTTTTTAACTATTTGGATCAAAAAAGTTTATCTTTCCATCCAATAAGTCAAAATGTCCCATTCTGACTTGGGAAAGCGGCACACATGTCACCTTAGACAAAAGTTGAATATTTTTCTAAGTCCCATCTCATAATGAGATGGGACTTAGAAAAAAAATCAACTTTTGAAAACAGTCAAAAGAGCTTCCAAGTCCCTTGTCAGAATGGGAATTTGTCACTTCTTTGAAGAAGAAAATTAAATTTGGATGTTTTCACTTTTTGGACAATAAAGGTTGACATTTTTTCTAAGTCCCCATTCAGAATGGGACTTTGTGACTTTTTTTGAAGAAATGTATTGAGTTTGGATTTTTTCACTTTTTGGATGAAAAAAGTAGAAATTTTTTCTAAGTGCCCACTCAGAATGGGACTTTGTCTCTTTTTTAAACAAAAAAATTGAAATTAGATTTTTTCACGTTTTTGACTAAAAAAGATGACATTTTGTTTTTTTCACTTTTTGGATGAAAAAAGTTGAATTTTTTTAAGTGCCCTCTCAGAATGGGACTTTTTTCACATTTTTGAAGAAAAAAATTGAAATTTGATTTTTTCACTTTTGGTACTAAAAAAGATGAAATTTTGATTTTTTTTCACTTTTTGGATGAAAAAAGTTGAAATATTTTCTAAGTGCCCACTAAGAATGGGACTTTGTCACTTTTTTAAAGAAAAATATTGAAATTTGATTTTTTCACTTGTGGGACTAAAAACGATGAAATATGGATTTTTTCACTTTTGGGATGAAAAAATGTGAAATGTTTTCAAATTCCCACTCAGAATGGGACTTTGTCACTTTTTTGACAAAAACTCTGAATGTGCACTTTGGATCAAAAAAGTTTATCTTTCCATCCAATAAGTCAAATAGTCACATTCTGACATGGGAAGCGGCACACATGTCAACTTAGACAAAAGTTGAATATTTTTCTAAGTCCTATCTCATAATGAGATGGGACTTAGAAAAAAAAATCAACTTTTGAAAACAGTCAAAAGAGCTTCCAAGTCCCTTGTCAGAATGGGAATTTGTCACTTCTTTGACGAAGAAAATGAAATTTGGATGTTTTCACTTTTTGGACAATAAAGGTTGACATTTTTTCTAAGTCCCCATTGAGAATGGGACTTTGTGACTTTTTTTGAAGAAATGTATTGAGTTTGGATTTTTTCACTTTTTGGATGAAAAAAGTAGAAATTTTTTCTAAGTGCCCACTCAGAATGGGACTTTGTCACTTTTTTAAACAAAAAAATTGAAATTAGATTTTTTCATGTTTTTGACTAAAAAAGATGACATTTTGTTTTTTTTCACTTTTTGGATGAAAAAAGTTGATTTTTTTTTAAGTGCCCTCTCAGAATGGGACTTTTTTCACATTTTTGAAGAAGAAAATTGAAATTTGATTTTTTTACTTTTGGGACTAAAAAAGATGAAATTTGGATTTTTTCATTATCTGGATGAAAAAGTTGAATTTTTTTCTAAGTGCCCACTCAGAATGGGACTTTGACACTTTTTGAAGAAAAAAAATTAAAATTTGATTTTTTCACTTTTGGGACTTAGAAAGATGAAATTTAGATTTTTTTCACATTTTGGATGAACAAATGTGAAATGTTTTCAAATTCCCACTCAGAATGGGACTTTGACACTTTTTTGACAAAAACTATGAATTAGCACTTTTTCACTATTTGGATCAAAAAAGTTTATCTTTCCACCAATAAGTCAAAATGTCCCATTCTGACTTGGGAAAGTGGCACACATGTCAACTTAGACAAAAGTTGAATATTTTTCTAAGTCCCATCTCATAATGAGATGGGACTTAGAAAAGAATTCAACTTTTGAAAAAAGTCAAAAGAGCTTCCACGTCCCTTGTCAGAATGGGAATTTGTCACTTCTTTGAAGAAGGAAATTAAATCTGGATATTTTCACTTTTTGGACAATAAAGGTTGAATTTTTTTTAAGTCCCCATTCAGAATGGGACTTTGTGACTTTTTGAAGAAACGTATTGAATTTGGATTTTTTCACTTTTTCGATGAAAAAAGTAGAAATTTTTTCTAAGTGCCCACTCAAAATGGGACTTTGTCACTTTTTTGAAGAAAAAAATTGAAATTTGATTTTTTCACTTTTGTGACTAAAAAAGATGAAATTGAGATTTCTTCACTTTTTGGATGAAAAAAGCTTAATTTTTTTTAAGTGCCCTCTCAGAATGGGACTTTTTAAAAACATTTTTGAAGAAAAAAACAAAATTTTATTTTTTCACTTGTGGGACTAAAAAAGATGAAATTTAGATTTGGTCACTTTTTGGATGAAAAAAGTTGAAAACATTTTAAGTGCCCTCTCAGAATGGGACTTTTTTGACATTTTTGAAGAAAAAAATTGGCATTTGATTTTATCACTTTTGGTACTAAAAAAGATAAATTTTGATTTTTTTCACTTTTTGGATGAAAAAAGTTGAAATATTTTCTAAGTGCCAACTAAGAATGGGACTTTGTCACTTTTTTGCAGAAAAATATTGAAATTTGATTTTTTTCACGTTTGGGACTAAAAAAGATGAAATATGGATTTTTTCACTTTTTGGATGAAAAAATGTAAAATGTTTTCAAATTCCCACTCAGAATGGGACTTTGTCACTTTTTTTACTAAAACTCTGAATGTGCACTTTGGATCGAAACGTTTATCTTTCCATCCAATAAGTCAAAATGTCCCATTCTGACATGGGAAGCGGCACACATGTCAACTTAGACAAAAGTTGAATATTTTTCTAAGTCCTATCTCATAATGAGATGGGACTTAGAAAATAATTCAACCTTTTGAAAAAAGCCAAAAGAGCTTCCAAGTCCCTTGTCAGAATGGGAATTTGTCACTTCTTTGAGAAAGAAAATTAAATTTGGATATATTCACTTTTTGGACAATAAAGATTGAAATTTTTTTTAAGTCCCCATTCAGAATGGGACTTTGTGACTTTTTGAAAAAAACGTATTGAATTTGGATTTTTTTCACTTTTTCGATGAAAAAAGTAGAAATTTATTCAAAGTGCCCACTCAAAATGGAAATTTATCACTTTTTTGAAGAAAAAAATTGAAATTTGATTTTTTCAATTTTTGCGACTAAAAAGATGAGATTTTTTCACTTTTTGGATGAAAAAAAGTTAAAAAATGTTTAAGTGCCCTCTCAGAATGGGACTTTGTTCACATTTTTGAAGAAAAAAAATTGAAATTGGATTTTTTTCACTTTTGGGACTGAAAAAGATGAATTGAGATTTGTTCACTTTTTGGATGAAAAAAGTTGAAATATTTTCTAAGTGCCCACTCAGAATGGGACTTTGTCACTTTTTTGACAAAAACTCTGAATGTGCAATTTGGATCAAAAAAGTTTATCTTTCCATCCAATAAGTCAAAATGTCCCATTCTGACATGGGAAGCGGCACACATGTCAACTTAGACAAAAGTTGAATATTTTTCTAAGTCCCATCTCATAATGAGATGGCACTTAAAAAAAAAAATCAACATTTGAAAAAAGTCAAAAGAGCTTCCAAGTCCCTTGTCAGAATGGGAATTTGTGACTTTTTTGAAGACAAAAATTGAAATTTGTTTTTTTCATTTTTCGGACTAAAAAAGATGAAATTTTGATTTTTTCACTTTTTGGATGAAAAAAGTTGAAATTATTTTAAGTACCTTCTCAGAATGGGACTTTTTTCACATTTTTGAAGAAAAAAAGTGAAATTTGATTTTTTCACTTTTGGGACTAAAAAGATGAAATTTTGATTTTTCACTTTTGGATAAAAAAAAGTTGATTTTTTTTCTAAGTGCCCACTCAGAATAGGAACTTTGTCACTTTTTTGAAGAAAAAAATAAAATTAGATTTTTTCACTTTTGGGACTTAGAAAGATGAAATTTAGATTTTTTTCACATTTTGGATGAACAAATGTGAAATGTTTTCAAATTCCCACTCAGAATGGGACTTTGACACTTTTTTGACAAAAACTATGAATTAGCACTTTTTCACTATTTGGATCAAAAAAGTTTATCTTTCCATCCAATAAGTCAAAATGTCCCATTCTGACTTGGGAAAGCGGCACACATGTCACCTTAGACAAAAGTTGAATATTTTTCTAAGTCCCATCTCATAATGAGATGGCACTTAAAAAAAAAAATCAACATTTGAAAAAAGTCAAAAGAGCTTCCAAGTCCCTTGTCAGAATGGGAATTTGTGACTTTTTGAAGACAAAAATTGAAATTTGTTTTTTTCATTTTTCGGACTAAAAAAGATGAAATTTTGATTTTTTTCACTTTTTGGATGAAAAAAGTTGAAATTATTTTAAGTGCCCTCTCAAAAGGGACTTTTTTCACATTTTTGAAGAAAAAAATTGAAATTTGATTTTTTCACTTTTGGGACTAAAAAAGATGAAATTTAAATATGTTCACTTTTTTGGATTAAAAAAGTTGAATTTTTTTTAAGTACCTTCTCAGAATGGGACTTTTTTCACATTTTTGAAGAAAAAAAGTGAAATTTGATTTTTTCACTTTTGGGACTAAAAAAGATGAAGGGCCATATTTATACTCCGGTTGCGCCGAATGTGCGTCAAAAATTTTGACGCACATTCAGCGCAAACGATGCCCCATATTTATACCCTGACGCCCGATGCGGCGCACAAGGGGAATGGCGCTATGTGCGTGAGTTTTTGGAAGCGGCACCCCGCCCTGCGTTAATGACATGCAGGGTAGGCGTTCCCATCCAAAAACCCACGCATACAGCGGTGCGTCGTATTTATGCTTCCGGGCAAAAATGTCTCCCGGGCCGTAGCTGGCGCAAAAAATGACGCAAAGCACGAATAGCGTTAAATTTTAACGCCTGGGTCAGGGCAGGCGTTAAAATGGGGCAAACACACCTGTACTTAAGCAGAACACACAGAACAAACAACAGAGCAGCAGAGCAGCAACAGGGAGCTATGGAGGTGCTTTTTCTTCAACGTGCACGTAGACGCAGAGCCCTGCAGCAACAACAGCAGCTACAACAACAACAGCAGGGACCCCAAAGACAGCGCAGAAGGCAGGACAGGATATTCCGCCCAAGAACAACCCTGCATGGCCTCAGGGATCGGGACATCATCCAGAGGTACCGGTTGAACTGGCAGGCCATTCAGCAGCTGCTGGCAAATATCGAACAACAGTTGGCCCCCACTTTAGTGACACCCCGCACTATCCCAACTGAAACAAAGCTGCTTGCCGTACTACACCTGCTGGCAAGTGGCTCCTTTCAGACAACTGGTGCCCTGGTTGGTGGAATATCCCAACCATCATTCTCTGCATTCCTGCCTAAAGTCCTGGATGCCATCATTCGCCTGACACCCCGCCACATCTGCTTCCCTAACACACTGCAGAAGCAGCAGGAAATTAAACAGGGGTTCTACGCCATCAGTGGCTTCCCGCACGTCCTTGGTGCAATCGACTGCACACACGTACGCCTTGTGCCACCTGCTGATTCAGAACACCTCTACCGCAACAGGAAGCACACACATTCAATCAACGTGCAGGCCATAGTCGATCACCAAGGACTGATCACCAACATCGTGGCAAAATATCCTGGGAGTGTACATGACGCATTCATCTTCCGTCACTCCACCATCAACCAACACTTCCAGGATGGACGCTATGGCAATGGACTACTTGTTGGTAAGGACAAAAAACAAACCCATACACACACCGCACACAAACCCTCTAGGACAAACAACACATACACCACAATAGCAACACCTAGCCAGGAACACACTGAGGTACTCACATCACTAGCCATGTGTCAGAAGTCAACATTTAACCTGTCACACATTGGAATTTAATCCACAGCCTAATGTGAAGACATCAATGAGTGTGGTTGGCCAAATGTCACTTTACAGATTGGAAGTCTCAAAATAACCTGTACACTAATACAATGCATAAGTCAAAAGGTATGGGATGGCCTGGGCTCATACACATGAAGGTGTCAAATACACTTTCACGTTTTAACTCGGCATGGAACTAACATCACACCCCCAGTGAGGACACACAGACAACTGTATCACTAGTCACAATGCTAGGGAGGGAACACTCTACTGCAACAACAAAAACAGTCCTTCTGACAAACGGTTAGCCAACAAACACTTGCTCAGCCAAGGGAAAATATATCAAAGCAAAGTTTTCAATAACAACCATAGGTTGGAACATTAGTACACAAAAGAGTCACAGACAACACAAGACAACTACAGCCATCAAAGATCCGTACAACACTGCCTCCTACATCTAATTCAATCCATTCTCTTTCTCTTTCAGCTGATCAGGGGTATGGCATCCAGCCTTGGGTGATGACACCATTCGGGAACCCAATCACTGCTGCAGAGCGGGCATACAATGACGCCCACAAGAGGACCCGCAGCATTGTGGAGAGGACCTTTGGGATCCTAAAGTCTAGGTTCCGCTGCCTTGACATCACTGGCGGGAGCCTACTCTATTCCCCAGAGATGGTGTGCAAAATCATCCTCACTTGTGCCATATTGCACAATATATGTGTCCAGAGGAACATTCCCCTCCTTGAACTGGACCCAGGCATGCCTGAGGATGACGAAGAGGAGGATGCTGGGCCGCAACAGGAGGGGGGACAACCCAACACGGCAGCAGGACAGCGTAGGCGCCAGCAGCTTGTAAATAATTTTTTTGCTTAATGTATAATAATCACCTGTATTACACTATTGTAAATAAACACAGATATCAAACACCACATCATGCTTTGGTCCATGCATTACTGAGCACCTTTACTTATAAAATGCTGACGAAGAATGTGGTCTCCTTGACCAACAATGCCATAACAATCATCACAACAAAAAAGAACATTTCAATTGTATGCACAGAGGGTAGGATGTGACATGATACATTGCCATACACAGAGGCCCACATGAGTACAAATGTGGCAAATCCACATGCTACATCAAAACACCTGAGACAGTCTTGCACCCAGACAAAAAAAGTAGATCATGTGAAAGTCACATCACATGTGGTCAGAGACAGGGTGGGACCATCCATGTGTACGTCACCATGTCATCAATGGCTTCTCTCCAGTGGGTGATATGAGCAAAACACAATTGGGACAACATTAGCTGCCACTAACTCAGGAGGAGACCTGGATGTCACAGTGACAACATACACCCAGACAGGTGATAGTGGATCCACATACCAACACACATGTACACATATGTCATACAATCAACCAAATTATTGAAAGTAGACCATCACAGTCGGGTCCCAGTTTGAACCTAGCAGGAAGAATGTGACATGCCACTTAACCAGTTAATGCAGAAAGGGACACAGACACCGACTAAAGAATATTCCCCAGAACATCAGGAACGCTCAGAGTCTTCCAAACATAGTCATTGGGAAATGGTAGGCATGTCAGCTCAAAATCATCATTACTGCAAACTTCTAATGGGCTAATGAGATGAATGAATGGTCAACAGTCATACATACCATATGGCCTTACATTAGCCTGCTGCTGCAGGTTTCCCATAAAATATTAAGCCAAGCCATGGATACTGTAACTAATCAGGATGGTCAAATCCTAGGGTGCTGGGGGCCTAAGTCCACTTCTACGGTCCCACAAACATACACAAATCCTGTACTTGTGAGCCAAACACATGCATAAGGTACATGTGTGGCCTACATGTCAAGAGTAGAACACAAAGCACAAACACAAAATGAGGCTAGGACATGGTTAGCCCCATAATAACTGTAAGTGACCATTGCACTCCCTGTTAGGACTCCAGATAAAAGCATCACCATCATAAGTGTGGACCAAATTTGGAGAAGGAATACATCATGGTATCCCATCCATCATTTCCAAACAGCCATCAGCAATTGCCACAAATATGTTGACAAATATGGAAAAGACATTATGTAACGTATCCACACCATTACTGTGTGAATGCCTGCCATACATACAACAATGGACATGTGGCATATCCAAACACAAATGTGTATCACATTGCCCCGTTTGACCCTGACAAATCACCTTCCCCAAGTTAAAAACATGAAGACGTAACAAAAAGATTTGATCATAATTCTACGCATACAGCATGGGTGTCATATTTTGGTCACGTACATGAGTGCACAGAATGCAGAGTCAAATCTGAATGTATACAAAAATTTCACAGATTTAGACAGCAAAATATAAGTTACATCATATTTCAGATTTGACTCAGCAGCATGTGCATTCCTGTACGTTTCAAAAATATGACGCCCATCATGTATGCGTCGGAAAAAATGACGCAACATGCACATATTTTCGTACATCTCGTACAGTAAATGAATATTAATATTCATATCATATTTTTTCACTCAGCAGCATTAGCACTCCTGTAGGTGGATAAAATATGACGCCCATCATGTATGCGTCGGAAAAAATGACGCAACATGCACATATTTTCGGACATCTCGTACAGTAAATGAATATTAATATTCTTATCATATTTTTTCACTCAGCAGCATTAGCACTCCTGTAGGTGGATAAAATATGACGCCCATCATGTATGCGTCGGAAAAAATGACGCAACATGCACATATTTTTGGACATCTCGTACAGTAAATAAATATTAATATTCATATCATATTTTTACACTCAGTAGCATGTGCAATATTATGCGTCATAAAAAATGACGCGAAATTATGTATGCGTGAAAATACGACGCAAACCGCGATTAAAAAACGGCGGCCATTTTATGCAGGAAGTGATGTAATAGGATATCCTGTTTGCCAAATCTGTATTGGAAGTTGACTTTCACTTTCACTTTTCAGTCTCAGATTTTTCTAGACTGTGTGGTTCAGTGAAGAGTGTTGTCCTGTGAATTACTGCTTTGTTGTCCTGTGTAGCTTGTCTTTTGTACTTTGTTCAGTCTAATATTGTTGTGTATCATTGTCTCAGTCTGTTAAGTCAAGTTTTGTCCATTCCTGTATTTGTTTGGATTGTCTGTGGGAGTCTGTTGTGGCTAGGGTAGTTATTGGGGTTAGTTGGGCTATTTTCTCCTTTTCTTAACTTCACACCTCTATCTTTCCCCATTTCCTACTTTATTTTTTCTGTTAGTCATCAGTCATAATGTCAGGGAGGCCTCGCCTGTCCAGGATGGGCGAAGATGAATTGGGGGGATTTATCTGGCTAGTGTGCCATTTCCTCCCGCTGATGCTGGAGGCTGGGGGCCGTGTGATACAGGGGTATCACACGGAGGCCCGGAAAATTCGCTGGGAGAAGGTGCGCCATCACATGGTCCGGGTCCATGGGACCATGCGGAATGTCCATCAGTTGAAACACCGCTGGGCCGATCTGATCACGAGGGAACAGGACCTGCTGGACCACCTGGGAGTCAGGATTGGTGGCCCTGTTGGTGAGTAGCAATCAATTACATGGACATGATAGTAATCTGTGTGTGAACATGTGATGAATGTTACCCAATCTGCTAGATAAGGAGCTGCCTATGTGTAATGCTAGGGAAACCTAGGCCCTTGTCAATATATATTGATATCCCCAAATTGGCTACACTTTTTCTCCCTCAAACAGCAGAAACTTAATACATATATCTGTATTTGGCAGGTGTGGCCCATCTCTGCGTGATGCAATGATGCAAATGCTGCCTTACTAATGTTTACATATGTGCCCTAATGTGTACGTGTTGCACAATGTGTATGAAGACCTATGCTAGCAGTCAGATGGCTCAGTTGTTCTACACATACCAGATGGCTGTAGCTGTATGTAATGTAGTGTAGCATTTGTGTCAGACAAGCAACACGTTAATGGCTCTATTTGTACTCTACATGTCATAATGGGCAATGAGTAAGTCATGTCGAAACAACATACCTACATATGTAGACCCCATCGCTCGAAATCTGATTTGAATCCCATGATGATGATATACATGTGTGTTTTATACACGTCACATGAAGTCAGATATGTTTTCCACAGATATGTCACATGTGTGTGTGGTTGCTGTGTGTTGAACATGTCCACATAGGCTGTTTGACTGTGAGTGGTCATGCAGTCCTCATGGAACAAGTGTCTGGATGTCTCTCTGGAATGCACATGCTGAGATGTTTGGATAACAATATTGTCGGGGCATAATTATTGTGAGTAAACTTGGACGACACCTGACTGTCCTGGCCACTGCATGTGTGTAGTAGGGTGTGTAACTGTAGCAGGAGAATCATCCAATGTTAATGTTGAATACAAACTCATCCATGCAGTATGAGCATGTGTGAAAGTGTATCATTACCATGTCATATTCTCACAGTGTCATTGTAACAGAATTATTTTGTCAGTCCACCCAGTCTGAGTACATTCTTCCTGTCATGCTTTACAGGTGGACCAGAGCCTTACACCGTGGGAGAGGTGGCACACTTCGACGACCCCGATACCTACAGTGAGTGTTGCCTGAGTGCTATTTGATATATTTATTTGCCAATGACGCAAAATGGACTACTGTGTGTTCAAGAGAAATCATGATGTGATGCGCCGGCCGTTCATTGCCATTGTCGTGTTAGTGTGATATCAAATTGGACTTATGTTTCTGTTAAGCAACACCTAGCCATCTCTGAGATTGAGGGGCTGTAGGACATTACAGTTGGGCCGCAATGGGGAATGGGATGAGTTACTTAGAATACACTGGTCAAAGTAAGACTTGGTCGGGGACTTGACATGAACTGAGTCTGCATATCAGACTGACATTCTCCCATATAGCTTAGGCACATGGCTGTGATGAAAAGTGCATCTTCCTAGTTGAGGATGGACTGTGCACACTGTAGGTTGGATCTTCCGGGGGCATGTACTTACACAAGCTGAACTAGGAGTGTGTGTGACTTGAGTGCAATGGCCTATGTGTTCTGTTGAATCATGAGAATGGGTGTTCCACCTCCTCTGTGTGTGTAGTAAAACATGCCTCACTGATAGTATGTCATGTTGGCAAAAGTCATATCATTGTGACATGTGTGGTCCATGGATGTCACAATGTTTGCCTAAGTCCAACGTGTTGCTAGCCATTCATAGGTCTTGTGTGTGAAGGCACATACTTGGTGAACGTTCAATACACTCCTGGGTGTGCATTTCACATGGGATTGGTGGTTGTTCTTCCCACACCACCCTCAACGACTGGGATGTTAATGTGAAACAGGCTACCTTGGACTGTAGCAACCAGTATCTCACACTTACTTGACACCTTTTGTGTCGTGAGTCAGAACCTAGGGCCAGATGTGCCAAACTGTGTACAAGTTGATAAACTCATAATTATTGTGTGTGAGTTGCAAACATCTGTTTCCTATTCCGAAATGTATTAGGTGATCATGAAAATATATGGGAGATTTTATTCCTAATCCTAAATATGAAGGCTTTTTCCAGTCCTATTTGCAACTGACAGTGGTATGCAAGTCCATTTGCAATGGAGTTTGTGGTTGCTAAGTGAGTCGCAGTTATCATCCACTTTAAGTGGATGGTAACCCACTTGCTAGCTGTAAGGGGTCCCCATTGTAACCCATCACCTTTCCGAGTGTACCAAAATAATCCTGTACAAAACAGGCAGTGGTCCTTGGGACCACTGCGGCCCGTATTTATAATTTTTTTGCACCACATTTGCCCAGCTTTTTGACGCCAAAACGGCGCAAACTTACAAATTACAATTGGAATTTGCAAGTTTGCGCGGCTTTTGCGTCAACAAGTGACGCAAATGCGGCGCAACAACAAATATAAATACGGGCCTAAGTGCCTTAAATTATTCAATATTGAAATTGTCGTAATTTATTTCTAAGTGCTGCTCATTTCCCGTTGAGGTAAACGGCCTACACTTGGGGAACATGTTCTGCGTTATTTCCAAGCGGTCACGGACATGGAGGTCTGCTGTTCCCAGCAGGCCTCCATCCCCGTGAGTGCCCATAGTTGCAAAGGTGGAGCAACTTGCAACCCACATCATTGATGTAAATGAGGTGGCTCTTAGCAACCCCATAGCAACTCACAGACGGTGTCAGATACCCCATTCTGCATTGCAGATTGTTCGTCCCATTTCCCATCTTCCTACATCTGGTCCCTAGTGTAGACATTGGGTTATAGCCCATTGGTTCAATCTTAGCACACAACCAATTCCAGATGGCTTAGAGTGAGGAGTGTGATAGTTATCACATATAGTGACATATGTAGTGAAGTAAGTATGCGGAAGAGGTGCAGCCATGATGTACAAAACCGTAGGGATGATTAGGATGAGTAGTGTAGGGTGATGTCATCCATCATGTAGAGACCTGGATATTCTAGGTGTGATATGCCCTAATGTATGCATGCTTCACATGTACTTCCTCTGAGCCCTTCTGTGAACTATGTTGTGACAATTGCTGCAACCTATACATTTCTAGTAATGTACAAATAACCCATTGTGCTATCCCACCCAATGCAAAGCCAAAGGTAAATATCTGCCTTTTCTCTTCACAGCTGCTAACATGAGGGTGGCCGATCGCATCCATTTTGAGCGGCGTGCCATCCGTTACAGGCACATCCTGCAGGTGCAGTCTGGGTATCGGCGGATGGGCCGCAGGTATCACTCCGAAAGGGCCTCCGGGGCGTGGTGGGCCACACCACAGCCTCCAACAAGTGTGCCACCTACAGCCACCAACGACACAGCCACCAGGTCTGGCCCAGTGGTCCCATCTACTTCGGCTGCCATGGACCCGCCGCATGCAGCACGACCTGGACCCAGCCGTGTGCTGGCAGCAGGACAGTCACATGTCCCACCAACAGCTGCCACTAGCTCGACCTCTGCTGGCACACAAACCCTCCCCACAGACCCTCCCGTGGACCCTGCAGCCTTCCAGGCATTGTCCCAGAAAGTGGACAAACTTTTGAGGAAGGTGGACAACCTGACTGATGACATGAACTATGTAAAGACCCGGGTCCGCGACATCAGGCGCACACTAAGGAGTGCAAACGTCTAGTTCGTTTGCCCTCTTAAACTTTTATCCCTCCCCTCTCACCTCTTTCCTTTTTTTCTCCTGTTAGTTGGGCTTTGGGGATTAGTATTAGGATTAGGATAGGTATGTAGCTTAGTTAGTGTTAGGGAAGAGGGTGGGGGGGTCCTTGTTATTTTTCTCAAATATTTGTGTGTGGGTGGGTGGGTGGGGGGCAATGTTGGGATTCATGTTTAATAAAACAAAAACAAAAAAAAATATTAAAAAAAAAAAAAAAAAAAAAAAATATCTGCTTGTTTAGGATAGTGTAGTATGTGTGTAGGTTAGTATGTTTTGTCCTGCATGTGTCCTGTCTCATAATGGTGGGTGGGGGGTTGATGTTTAGATCGTTTCGTTACATGTGTAGAGTAAGTTTAGCTTAGGTTAGATAGGGACAGTTGTGGGTTATTAGTAGTCAGGTTAGATTAGTGTAGGTGTACCTTTCCCTTAGTTGCCTCTTGTAGTACTAGATATAAATAAATATTTTGTTAACCCTTTACTTGATGCGTTAGGTGCTACTTTATCATGGCCTTGACATCCATGTTGCAGAATGATTTAGTGTGACATTTGTGTCCTATGCTCAGCATCCCCTGGGAATGGATGTTTAACATCCCATCTACCCGTGTGCTCACTTGTTAAGTATCCTCAAATTGGGAGACTCCCCATTGGTAGTGTGCATTGTACACCAAGCTTTTGTTATGATATGTGTCCAACTTCACAAAGAGTGCTTCATTACATGTCAATGTGGGTTAATTGTTAGGTCGGACAGCAGTGTGAAGCTCAGGGAGATCTTTGTAGATGAGGAGTTGTTCACACTCATGTATTGCTGCTTTCATTGCTGAGCTACATCATGTGTGTACTGAAGCAGCATGAATTTCCTTCATGGAAGCCTACTCTGTAAGGGAAGTTAATGCAGTGTGATTTGTTCACGATTCATTACATTAAGCGGCATCCATTCTTATTTAAGTCTTGCATGGAGCCTACATTTCCCAGCCACCATTTGCTCTCTGGAATAGCGATAGATGGTGCATCATTCTGACCAACACAGCATGATTGTGTGTGCTTAGTTCCTTCCTCAGTTATTTCCCTCAGTATGGTAGGGCTATGATGCAATCCTGGCCAATGCACAGATGGATCTGAATATATGACATCAGGACAGTAGTATAGAGATTCAACAGGGTTGCCACACAGCCACTTTGGAGTTAGGTACTGCACAGTTGAAGTGTGAAATGACACAGAGACACAATAGGTGAGCAAGTGCGATTTATTTACAGGTGTTGTAGTGCAAATTGTCCATTCAACATTTTGGCTGAGTCCGTTCTGGGGCATCATTTCTTGGTGAGCCTATAGAAGGTGTCAGTGCAGAGGGACAGGATTACCAAATTGTAGGAGAGAGACATTCACTGGCAATGTGGACAAGTCAAACAGTGGATTGCCAAACAGTCATTGAGTGTAGGTGTTCAGAAACTGGGCTTTGACTAAACGCAGGACCTTGGTCAGAGTAGGCCATGGTGCAGGGACTAGGGCTTCCGGGTACTCCTCCGTGTGAAGGTTATCTGTTCCACGTCTTCTTCTTCTGATGTGTGTGTTGCCTCCTCTGTCCTTGTTGTTGTTGGTTGTGAAGGGGCAACACACACCTCAGTGTTAGAAGACATGGAGGCAGACATCCCGGGGGCTAGTCCCTGTGGACTTAGGAAGGGCAATACTGCAGCAAGGAGGGCCTGCTGGTTTCTCAGAATGGCAGCCACATCCCGATGGTAGGCAGCCAGGTCAGCCCTGAGGGGTTCGATGTTGCATTCGTGCACCCGTTGACTGGCTTGCATTCTTAGTTGTTCCGTCAACTGGATGACAGCTGTGGCGATTTGCTTTTGTGTTTCTACAAGTTCCTGCATGTGCGATGTTAGTGCTTGCATCACAGCTGTCTGATCAGCAGGAGGGATCATGCACGAACGCACCCCCTCAAGGCTGGCTGCCATAGTTTGCATCCCCACCCGCACCTCCTTGGCCAGCTCCCGCTGGACCCCAACGACGGTTCTTTCAAAGCTGGTTCCAGTGTTGTCGGAGTCCTCAGCTGTGTTGGAGCTGGCAGGTATTACATTTGGGGTGGCAGGTGGGTCTACTGGGGTGGCTGCTTCTTCTGGGCTCCTCCTTGGGACTGAAGGTGGGGTTTGGAGGCTTCCTAAGACCATGTTGAGGGTTTGTGGGGAGAGGTTGATGGGGTCGTCATCGATGTCATCAGGGAAATCAGGGTCAGGCATATCGGCAGGAGATCCATGTTCCTCTGCAATGAAACAGGGTACAATTAGTGTGTCTGTGTTGTAACAAGTTTGCAAACAGTTACAGGCGTTTGGATGCCTTATCTTTGGTGTCTGTTTTTTTCTGGGTATCTGCTGTCCTTCATATGGGCATTGTTGTAGGCCTATGGCCCACCTGTGTGTCACATGTGTGATGTGGAGCTACCAGACTTGTCTGCCTAATTGCCGCTAGGTGTTGCTTTGTAACATTTTGTGAATAGGCATCTTTGTGTCCTACTAGTCCCTCCGTGATTAACTATTCTTATGTAGAGACATTTTCGAGGGTGTGTTCTCATTATCCGACCTGAGCTGACTTGCTTACGAGGCAGCAGGATAGCTAATGGTGTGATGGACTGAGTCTGACCCACTTTTAATTGACTCTGTCACCCTGATTCTTTCATTTTGCTCTAGCTAACTAGCATTGGCTCATGTCTCCCACAGCAAAGGAATGATTATACATCCGAGCGCATGACATCTTTGGAACTTTTCAGGGAAGTTGTGGTCACTCAGATCCCAACATCTTCACTCTTTTCCAGTATGAACTCATACACAAAAGTCAAAGACAGTATTTGTTTCATATGATGATCTCTTTGAACAACTGACTTGTCTATATTTAGGTGTGAGCCACAATAACCCAAATACTTCAACATGGTAGACTTGAAATAGTCAGCAGGAGAGTAAGACATTGGTTGAAAGCTATCATGGTGCCTAACAGTTTGTACTCTCCCTCTGCTTGTTCTATTTATAGCACAGCATGTTAAGCTTCTAGCCTGCCTGTCTGAATCACTGGGGAGACTTCATCCGTCATATCTGAGCAATGGCCTGTGATCTGGTTTTGCATCTGCAGCAAGGCAGGCAGCGTCTGGTGTTTCTCTGTTTGGAGACTCCCTCTTGTGTGTCTTGGGACAAGGAAGTGATTTTATAAGTCATAAGTCATGGTGATGAGATAGTTTCCCTACGCAGGAATGGCAAATCAGAACCCCTACCCCATCTATCCGCAAAGTACCAGACTGTATCCTTGACTGGGGCACAGAGTGTATCTGTTCTGGCACACTCCAGTGCAGATGTAGGCAAAACAGTGTGATTGGACTTATTAACAACACCCTAGGACTGGCTATTTGGTATATTTCCTGATAGGAAGGCCAATGAGAAGCATGTAGTGCAAAGTGCTCAGAGGCTCTTAGATGTGAGCATATGCGTAAGAGTACATTCAGGGTAAGGTGCAGAAAGGCCTACAGCCTGAGGCTAATGCGCAAAGTATACATTACACTTGCCAGAATACACATTGACTGACTGTGGGTGTTGTGAGTGCCCTGCCAACACACTTGCCTCTCAGGACCTGCCCCATTCACTTTTGATTCACATTGCATGCAGTGTACATGTTCCGTGCCATTTCCTATGCATGTTCATGTTTGGATGTGGTGTGGATGTAAACATTGTTGATGTTTGAAGATGAAGGTGGGTCATGTGTGTTTGATTGTATAAGCCTGTTTATCGTATGAAGGTCCGATTTGTTTGTCAGACTTTGCAGGTGTGTTTGAGTGACCAGTTGCCTATGTCTCCTCCTCAGGTGTTGTCTGAGCAGTATGACATTAGTGATGTAGCCTTGTTATCCAGGCATGTGAGGGACCCTGACGTATGCAGCATGTGTGTGTGGTTGGTGCTGTGTGGGTCCTATTGCTGTTTACTTTGGCTTATGTATGTGTCAGGTATGGACATTGGGCATTTGAGTGTACTGGTGCGTTTGTATTTTTACACTGACTTGTTGCGGATGTCAATGTCACCCCTTAATTTGTGTATGTATATTCCATGGGGAGGTTGCTGCCATTTGGTACTGTAGCTGCACAGAGATGAGAGGCGTTATTGTAAGGTGTTGTGGCAGTTACATTGCAGTTGTTGCTTTGCCTACTGGGTTACTGATAGGGACCTAGTTGCTGTAGGATAGATTTTACAAAACAAGTGCCTGGATGTGAGTTTGCTGTAGTGGCCTTCCTACCTGTCGCTGCTTTCCCTTGGCTCTATTGTTGTACTTACAGGATGTCCCCATGGGGCTGTACTTGTTGCTGTGTTTGGTGGTGCCCCAGCTTCAGTGTGTGCTAGGCATGCCCCCCTACTGTGCTCCTTTACCCATGCCACTCTATGTATATGCTGACTTACATGCATTGTGTAGTAGGTATTCCCCCCCTGGTTGCAGTTAACATTAGTGCATTATAATTCCCCATGCGACTTACCCTGCATGTGCATTGTGTCTTGGTAGTCTGCACTGTCCTGCCCTTGAATCCCTGTGACGATCTCCTCGGGGATGGCGGCTGCAACCATCTCCTCCATGTGGTCCAGGGCCTCCTGTTGTGCTGGACTCCCACCTCCAGTCTGCATTGCTGCCTTCCTGTTCCTGGCCATTTTCTCTTTGGTCCTGCGTTTACAGTCATGCCAGCGTTTCTTACACTCAGTGACTGTGCGGCGTTCTTCAGCCACACTGTTGATCTTGTCCACTATTTGCTTCCATATGGCCTCTCTCCTACTGAGTGGCAATTTGGATGTAATGAAAAGTTGGTGCTGGTGTTCCGTCACCTCTCTCACCAGGATTTCCTGCTCCTCTTCACTGAAGCGACACTTTCTTTTCTTTTTTTGGTTATCCTGGTTTGTTTGTGGGACCTCTTGGCTGGTTCCTGGTCTGCTGTCATCATCCTGGGCTCTGTTGTGTCCACTGGGATCCATGTTGGCTCTCTGGTAACACTGCAGTTTTCGCGCTAGAATTTGACGCAATTGCGTGAGAAAAACCAGCGCTTTCACGATTGCGCTGTCGTAAATCGGCCAACGGTGATGTGCGTCGCCTTTATGTGGTTTTTCCTTACGACTTGACGCCGCTGTGTGCGTCACAATATCCTGACGCCCACCTGTTGGTTGCGCCGCCGTACGTCAAAGTATAAATTTGACGCCCGCACGGCGCATCCAAATGGCGTTAGACGGCGCAAAATTTTTTGACGCAAAACTGCGTTAGCGCAGTTTAGCGTCAAAAAGTATAAATATGGGCCGAAATTTTGATTTTTTCACTTTTTGGATTAAAAAAGTTGAATTTTTTTCTAAGTGCCCACTCAGAATGGGAACTTTGTCACTTTTTTGAAGAAAAAAATAAAATTTGATTTTTTCACTTTTGGGACTTAGAAAGATGAAATTTAGATTTTTTTCACATTTTGGATGAACAAATGTGAAATGTTTTCAAATTCCCACTCAGAATGGGACTTTGACACTTTTTTGACAAAAACTATGAATTAGCACTTTTTCACTATTTGGATCAAAAAAGTTTATCTTTCCATCCAATAAGTCAAAATGTCCCATTCTGACTTGGGAAAGCGGCACACATGTCACCTTAGACAAAAGTTGAATATTTTTCTAAGTCCCATCTCATAATGAGATGGGACTTAGAAAAAAAATCAACTTTTGAAAACAGTCAAAAGAGCTTCCAAGTCCCTTGTCAGAATGGGAATTTGTCACTTCTTTGAAGAAGAAAATTAAATTTGGATGTTTTCACTTTTTGGACAATAAAGGTTGACATTTTTTTTAAGTCCCCATTCAGAATGGGACTTTGTGACTTTTTTTGAAGAAATGTATTGAGTTTGGATTTTTTCACTTTTTGGATGAAAAAAGTAGAAATTTTTTCTAAGTGCCCACTCAGAATGGGACTTTGTCTCTTTTTTAAACAAAAAAATTGAAATTAGATTTTTTCACGTTTTTGACTAAAAAAGATGACATTTTGTTTTTTTCACTTTTTGGATGAAAAAAGTTGATTTTTTTTTAAGTGCCCTCTCAGAATGGGACTTTTTCACATTTTTGAAGAAGAAAATTGAAATTTGATTTTTTCATTTTGGGACTAAAAAAGATGAAATTTGGATTTTTTCACTAACTGGATGAAAAAGTTGAATTTTTTTCTAAGTGCCCACTCAGAATGGGACTTTGTCACTTTTTGAAGAAAAAAAATTAAAATTTGATTTTTTCACTTTTGGGACTTAGAAAGATGAAATTTAGATTTTTTTCACATTTTGGATGAACAAATGTGAAATGTTTTCAAATTCCCACTCAGAATGGGACTTTGACACTTTTTTGACAAAAAATATGAATTAGCACTTTTTCACTATTTGGATCAAAAAAGTTTATCTTTCCACCAATAAGTCAAAATGTCCCATTCTGACTTGGGAAAGCGGCACACATGTCAACTTAGACAAAAGTTGAATATTTTTCTAAGTCCCATCTCATAATGAGATGGGACTTAGAAAAGAATTCAACTTTTGAAAAAAGTCAAAAGAGCTTCCACGTCCCTTGTCAGAATGGGAATTTGTCACTTCTTTGAAGAAGGAAATTAAATCTGGATATTTTCACTTTTTGGACAATAAAGGTTGAATTTTTTTTAAGTCCCCATTCAGAATGGGACTTTGTGACTTTTTGAAGAAACTTATTGAATTTGGATTTTTTCACTTTTTCGATGAAAAAAGTAGAAATTTTTTCTAAGTGCCCACTCAAAGTGGGACTTTGTCACTTTTTTGAAGAAAAAAATTGAAATTTGATTTTTTCACCTTTGTGACTAAAAAAGATGAAATTGAGATTTCTTCACTTTTTGGATGAAAAAAGTTTAATTTTTTTTAAGTGCCCTCTCAGAATGGGACTTTTTAAAAACATTTTTGAAGAAAAAAACGAAATTTTATTTTTTCACTTGTGGGACTAAAAAAGATGAAATTTAGATTTGGTCACTTTTTGGATGAAAAAAGTTGAAAACATTTTAAGTGCCCTCTCAGAATGGGACTTTTTTGACATTTTTGAAGAAAAAAATTGACATTTGATTTTATCACTTTTGGGACTAAAAAAGATAAATTTTGATGTTTTCACTTTTTGGATGAAAAAAGTTGAAATTATTCTAAATGCCCTCTCAGAATAGGACTTTTTAAACATTTTTGAAGAAAAAAATTGAAATTTGATTTTTTCACTTTTGGGACTAAAAAAGATGAAATTTAGATTTGTTCACTTTTTGGATGAAAAAAGTTGAAAAAAATTTAAGTGCCCTCTCAGAATGGGACTTTTTTCACATTTTGAAGAAAAAAATTGAAATTTGATTTTTTCACTTTTGGGACTAAAAAAGATGAAATTTTGATTTTTTCACTTTTTGGATGAAAAAAGTTGAAAAAAATTTAAGTGCCCTCTCAGAATGGGACTTTTTTCACATTTTGAAGAAAAAAATTGAAATTTGATTTTTTCACTTTTGGGACTAAAAAAGATGAAATTTAGATTTGTTCACTTTTTGGATGAAAAAAGTTGAAAAAAATTTAAGTGCCCTCTCAGAATGGGACTTTTTTCACATTTTGAAGAAAAAAATTGAAATTTGATTTTTTCACTTTTGGGACTAAAAAAGATGAAATTTTGATTTTTTCACTTTTTGGATGAAAAAAGTTGAAATATTTTCTAAGTGCCAACTAAGAATGGGACTTTGTCACTTTTTTGCAGAAAAATATTGAAATTTGATTTTTTCACGTTTGGGACTAAAAAAGATGAAATATGGATTTTTTCACTTTTTGGATGAAAAAATGTAAAATGTTTTCAAATTCCCACTCAGAATGGGACTTTGTCACTTTTTTTACTAAAACTCTAAATGTGCACTTTGGATCGAAACGTTTATCTTTCCATCCAATAAGTCAAAATGTCCCATTCTGACATGGGAAGCGGCACACATGTCAACTTAGACAAAAGTTGAATATTTTTCTAAGTCCTATCTCATAATGAGATGGGACTTAGAAAATAATTCAACCTTATGAAAAAAGCCAAAAGAGCTTCCAAGTCCCTTGTCAGAATGGGAATTTGTCACTTCTTTGAGGAAGAAAATTAAATTTGGATATTTTCACTTTTTGGACAATAAAGATTGAAATTTTTTTTAAGTCCCCATTCAGAATGGGACTTTGTGACTTTTTGAAAAAAACGTATTGAATTTGGATTTTTTCACTTTTTCGATGAAAAAAGTAGAAATTTATTCAAAGTGCCCACTCAAAATGGAACTTTATCACTTTTTTGAAGAAAAAAATTGAAATTTGATTTTTTCAATTTTGCGACTAAAAAGATGAGATTTTTTCACTTTTTGGATGAAAAAAAGTTAAAAAAATTTTAAGTGCCCTCTCAGAATGGGACTTTGTTCACATTTTTGAAGAAAAAATATTGAAATTGGATTTTTTTCACTTTTGGGACTGAAAAAGATGAAATTGAGATTTGTTCACTTTTTGGATGAAAAAAGTTGAAATATTTTCTAAGTGCCCACTCAGAATGGGACTTTGTCACTTTTTTGACAAAAACTCTGAATGTGCAATTTGGATCAAAAAAGTTTATCTTTCCATCCAATAAGTCAAAATGTCCCATTCTGACATGGGAAGCGGCACACATGTCAACTTAGACAAAAGTTGAATATTTTTCTAAGTCCCATCTCATAATGAGATGGGACTTAGAAAAAAATTCAACTTTTGTGAAAAGTCAAAAGAACTTCCAAGTCGCTTGTCAGAATGGGAATTTGTTACTTCTTTGAAGAAGAAAATTAAATTTGGATGTTTTCACTTTTTGGACGATAAATGTTGACATTTTTTCTAAGTCCCCATTCAGAATGGGACTTTGTGACTTTTTGAAAAAAACGTATTGAATTTGGATTTTTTCACTTTTTCGATGAAAAAAGTAGAAATTTATTCAAAGTGCCCACTCAAAATGGAACTTTATCACTTTTTTGAAGAAAAAAATTGAAATTTGATTTTTTCAATTTTGCGACTAAAAAGATGAGATTTTTTCACTTTTTGGATGAAAAAAAGTTAAAAAAATTTTAAGTGCCCTCTCAGAATGGGACTTTGTTCACATTTTTGAAGAAAAAAAATTGAAATTGGATTTTTTTCACTTTTGGGACTGAAAAAGATGAAATTGAGATTTGTTCACTTTTTGGATGAAAAAAGTTGAAATATTTTCTAAGTGCCCACTCAGAATGGGACTTTGTCACTTTTTTGACAAAAACTCTGAATGTGCAATTTGGATCAAAAAAGTTTATCTTTCCATCCAATAAGTCAAAATGTCCCATTCTGACATGGGAAGCGGCACACATGTCAACTTAGACAAAAGTTGAATATTTTTCTAAGTCCCATCTCATAATGAGATGGCACTTAAAAAAAAAAATCAACATTTGAAAAAAGTCAAAAGAGCTTCCAAGTCCCTTGTCAGAATGGGAATTTGTGACTTTTTTTAAGACAAAAATTGAAATTTGTTTTTTTCATTTTTCGGACTAAAAAAGATGAAATTTTGATTTTTTCACTTTTTGGATGAAAAAAGTTGAAATTATTTTAAGTACCTTCTCAGAATGGGACTTTTTTCACATTTTTGAAGAAAAAAAGTGAAATTTGATTTTTTCACTTTTGGGACTAAAAAAGATGAAATTTTGATTTTTTCACTTTTTGGATTAAAAAAAGTTGATTTTTTTTCTAAGTGCCCACTCAGAATAGGAACTTTGTCACTTTTTTGAAGAAAAAAATAAAATTAGATTTTTTCACTTTTGGGACTTAGAAAGATGAAATTTAGATTTTTTTCACATTTTGGATGAACAAATGTGAAATGTTTTCAAATTCCCACTCAGAATGGGACTTTTACACTTTTTTGACAAAAACTATGAATTAGCACTTTTTCACTATTTGGATCAAAAAAGTTTATCTTTCCATCCAATAAGTCAAAATGTCCCATTCTGACTTGGGAAAGCGGCACACATGTCACCTTAGACAAAAGTTGAATATTTTTCTAAGTCCCATCTCATAATGAGATGGCACTTAAAAAAAAAAATCAACATTTGAAAAAAGTCAAAAGAGCTTCCAAGTCCCTTGTCAGAATGGGAATTTGTCACTTCTTTGAAGAAGAAAATTAAATTTGGATGTTTTCACTTTTTGGACAATAAAGGTTAACATTTTTTCTAAGTCCCCATTCAGAATGGGACTTTGTGACTTTTTTTGAAGAAATGTATTGAGTTTGGATTTTTTCACTTTTTGGATGAAAAAAGTAGAAATTTTTTCTAAGTGCCCACTCAGAATGGGACTTTGTCTCTTTTTTAAACAAAAATATTGAAATTAGATTTTTTCACGTTTTTGACTAAAAAAGATGACATTTTGTTTTTTTCACTTTTTGGATGAAAAAGTAGAATTTTTTTCTAAGTGCCCACTCAGAATGGGACTTTGTCACTTTTTGAAGAAAAAAAATTAAAATTTGATTTTTTCACTTTTGGGACTTAGAAAGATGAAATTTAGATTTTTTTCACATTTTGGATGAACAAATGTGAAATGTTTTCAAATTCCCACTCAGAATGGGACATTGTCACTTTTTTTAAGAAAAATATTGAAATTTGATTTTTTCACTTGTGGGACTAAAAACGATGAAATATGGATTTTTTCACTTTTGGGATGAAAAAATGTGAAATGTTTTCAAATTCCCACTCAGAATGGGACTTTGTCACTTTTTCGACAAAAAACTCTGAATGTGCACTTTGGATCAAAAAAGTTTATCTTTCCATCCAATAAGTCAAAATGTCACATTCTGACATGGGAAGCGGCACAGATGTCAACTTAGACAAAAGTTGAATATTTTTCTAAGTCCTATCTCATAATGAGATGGGACTTAGAAAAAAAATCAACTTTTGAAAACAGTCAAAAGAGCTTCCAAGTCCCTTGTCAGAATGGGAATTTGTCACTTCTTTGACGAAGAAAATGAAATTTGGATGTTTTCACTTTTTGGACAATAAAGGTTGACATTTTTTCTAAGTCCCCATTCAGAATGGGACTTTGTGACTTTTTTTGAAGAAATGTATTGAGTTTGGATTTTTTCACTTTTTGGATGAAAAAAGTAGAAATTTTTTCTAAGTGCCCACTCAGAATGGGACTTTGTCACTTTTTTAAACAAAAAAATTGAAATTAGATTTTTTCACGTTTTTGACTAAAAAAGATGACATTTTGTTTTTTTCACTTTTTGGATGAAAAAAGTTGATTTTTTTTTAAGTGCCCTCTCAGAATGGGACTTTTTTCACATTTTTGAAGAAGAAAATTGAAATTTGATTTTTTTATTTTGGGACTAAAAAAGATGAAATTTGGATTTTTTCACTATCTGGATGAAAAAGTTGAATTTTTTTCTAAGTGCCCACTCAGAATGGGACTTTGTCACTTTTTGAAGAAAAAAAATTAAAATTTGATTTTTTCACTTTTGGGACTTAGAAAGATGAAATTTAGATTTTTTTCACATTTTGGATGAACAAATGTGAAATGTTTTCAAATTCCCACTCAGAATGGGACTTTGACACTTTTTTGACAAAAACTATGAATTAGCACTTTTTCACTATTTGGATCAAAAAAGTTTATCTTTCCACCAATAAGTCAAAATGTCCCATTCTGACTTGGGAAAGCGGCACACATGTCAACTTAGACAAAAGTTGAATATTTTTCTAAGTCCCATCTCATAATGAGATGGGACTTAGAAAAGAATTCAACTTTTGAAAAAAGTCAAAAGAGCTTCCACGTCCCTTGTCAGAATGGGAATTTGTCACTTCTTTGAAGAAGGAAATTAAAACTGGATATTTTCACTTTTTGGACAATAAAGGTTGAATTTTTTTTAAGTCCCCATTCAGAATGGGACTTTGTGACTTTTTGAAGAAACGTATTGAATTTGGATTTTTTCACTTTTTCGATGAAAAAAGTAGAAATTTTTTCTAAGTGCCCACTCAAAGTGGGACTTTGTCACTTTTTTGAAGAAAAAAATTGAAATTTGATTTTTTCACTTTTGTGACTAAAAAAGATGAAATTGAGATTTCTTCACTTTTTGGATGAAAAAAGTTTAATTTTTTTTAAGTGCCCTCTCAGAATGGGACTTTTTTAAAACATTTTTGAAGAAAAAAACGAAATTTTATTTTTTCACTTGTGGGACTAAAAATGATGAAATTTAGATTTGGTCACTTTTTGGATGAAAAAAGTTGAAAACATTTTAAGTGCCCTCTCAGAATGGGACTTTTTTGACATTTTTGAAGAAAAAAATTGACATTTGATTTTATCACTTTTGGGACTAAAAAAGATAAATTTTGATTTTTTCACTTTTTGGATGAAAAAAGTTGAAATTATTCTAAGTGCCCTCTCAGAATAGGACTTTTTAAACATTTTTGAAGAAAAAAATTGAAATTTGATTTTTTCACTTTTGGGACTAAAAAAGATGAAATTTAGATTTGTTCACTTTTTGGATGAAAAAAGTTGAAAAAAATTTAAGTGCCCTCTCAGAATGGGACTTTTTTCATATTTTGAAGAAAAAAATTGAAATTTGATTTTTTCACTTTTGGGACTAAAAAAGATGAAATTTTGATTTTTTCACTTTTTGGATGAAAAAAGTTGAAATATTTTCTAAGTGCCCACTAAGAATGGGACTTTGTCACTTTTTTGCAGAAAAATATTGAAATTTGATTTTTTCACTTTTGGGACTAAAAAAGATGAAATATGGATTTTTTCACTTTTTGGATGAAAAAATGTAAAAATGTTTTCAAATTCCCACTCAGAATGGGACTTTGTCACTTTTTTGACTAAAACTCTGAATGTGCAATTTGGATCAAAAAAGTTTATCTTTCAATCCAATAAGTCAAAATGTCCCATTCTGACATGGGAAGCGGCACACATTTCAACTTAGACAAAAGTTGAATATTTTTCTAAGTCCTATCTCTCAATGAGATGGGACTTATAAAATAATTCAACCTTATGAAAAAAGCCAAAAGAGCTTCCAAGTCCCTTGTCAGAATGGGAATTTGAAACTTCTTTGAGGAAGAAAATTAAATTTGGATATTTTCACTTTTTGGACAATAAAGATTGACATTTTTTTTAAGTCCCCATTCAGAATGGGACTTTGTGACTTTTTGAAAAAAACGTATTGAACTTGGATTTTTTCACTTTTTCGATGAAAAAAGTAGAAATTTTTTCTAAGTGCCCACTCAAAATGGAACTTTATCACTTTTTTGAAGAAAAAAATTGAAATTTGATTTTTTCAATTTTGCGACTAAAAAGATGAGATTTTTTCACTTTTTGGATGAAAAAAAGTTGAATTTTTTTTAAGTGCCCTCTCAGAATGGGACTTTTTTCACATTTTTGAAGAAAAAAAAATTACATTGGATTTTTTTCACTTTTGGGACTGAAAAAGATGAAATTGAGATTTGTTCACTTTTTGGATGAAAAAAGTTGAAATATTTTCTAAGTGCCCACTCAGAATGGGACTTTGTCACTTTTTTGACAAAAACTCTGAATGTGCAATTTGGATCAAAAAAGTTTATCTTTCCATCCAATAAGTCAAAATGTCCCATTCTGACATGGGAAGCCGCACACATGTCAACTTAGACAAAAGTTGAATAGTTTTCTAAGTCCCATCTCATAATGAGATGGCACTTAAAAAAAAAAATCAACATTTGAAAAAAGTCAAAAGAGCTTCCAAGTCCCTTGTCAGAATGGGAATTTGTGACTTTTTTGAAGACAAAAATTGAAATGTGTTTTTTTCATTTTTCGGACTAAAAAAGATGAAATTTTGATTTTTTCACTTTTTGGATGGAAAAAGTTGAAATTATTTTAAGTGCCCTCTCAAAAGGGGACTTTTTTCACATTTTTGAAGAAAAAAATTGAAATTTGTTTTTTTCACTTTTGGGACTAAAAAAGATGAAATTTAAATTTGTTCACTTTTTTGGATTAAAAAAGTTGAATTTTTTTTAAGTACCTTCTCAGAATGGGACTTTTTTCACATTTTTGAAGAAAAAAAGTGAAATTTGATTTTTTCACTTTTGGGACTAAAAAAGATGAAATTTTGATTTTTTCACTTTTTGGATTAAAAAAAGTTGATTTTTTTTCTAAGTGCCCACTCAGAATGGGAACTTTGTCACTTTTTTGAAGAAAAAAATAAAATTTGATTTTTTCACTTTTGGGACTTAGAAAGATGAAATTTAGATTTTTTTCACATTTTGGATGAACAAATGTGAAATGTTTTCAAATTCCCACTCAGAATGGGACTTTGACACTTTTTTGACAAAAACTATGAATTAGCACTTTTTCACTATTTGGATCAAAAAAGTTTATCTTTCCATCCAATAAGTCAAAATGTCCCATTCTGACTTGGGAAAGCGGCACACATGTCACCTTAGACAAAAGTTGAATATTTTTCTAAGTCCCATCTCATAATGAGATGGGACTTAGAAAAAAAATCAACTTTTGAAAACAGTCAAAAGAGCTTCCAAGTCCCTTGTCAGAATGGGAATTTGTCACTTCTTTGAAGAAGAAAATTAAATTTGGATGTTTTTCACTTTTTGGACAATAAAGGTTGACATTTTTTCTAAGTCCCCATTCAGAATGGGACTTGTGACTTTTTTTGAAGAAATGTATTGAGTTTGGATTTTTTCACTTTTGGATGAAAAAAGTAGACATTTTTTCTAAGTGCCCACTCAGAATGGGACTTTGTCACTTTTTTAAACAAAAAAATTTAAATTAGATTTTTTCACGTTTTTGACTGAAAAAGATGACATTTTGTTTTTTTCACTTTTTGGATGAAAAAAGTTGAATTTTTTTTAAGTGCCCTCTCAGAATGGGACTTTTTTTCACATTTTGAAGAAAAAAATTGAAATTTGATTTTTTCACTTTTGGTACTAAAAAAGATGAAATTTGGATTTTTTTCACTTTTTGGATGAAAAAAGTTGAAATATTTTCTAAGTGCCCACTAAGAATGGGACTTTGTCACTTTTTTAAAGAAAAATATTGAAATTTGATTTTTTCACTTGTGGGACTAAAAACGATGAAATATGGATTTTTTCACTTTTGGGATGAAAAAATGTGAAATATTTTCAAATTCCCACTCAGAATGGGACTTTGTCACTTTTTCGACAAAAACTCTGAATGTGCACTTTGGATCAAAAAAGTTTATCTTTCCATCCAATAAGTCAAAATGTCACATTCTGACATGGGAAGCGGCACACATGTCAACTTAGACAAAAGTTGAATATTTTTCTAAGTCCTATCTCATAATGAGATGGGACTTAGAAAAAAAATCAACTTTTGAAAACAGTCAAAAGAGCTTCCAAGTCCCTTGTCAGAATGGGAATTTGTCACTTCTTTGACGAAGAAAATTAAATTTGGATGTTTTCACTTTTTGGACAATAAAGGTTGACATTTTTTCTAAGTCCCCATTCAGAATGGGACTTTGTGACTTTTTTTGAAGAAATGTATTGAGTTTGGATTTTTTCACTTTTTGGATGAAAAAAGTAGAAATTTTTTCTAAGTGCCCACTCAGAATGGGACTTTGTCACTTTTTTAAACAAAAAAATTGAAATTAGATTTTTTCACGTTTTTGACTAAAAAAGATGACATTTTGTTTTTTTCACTTTTTGGATGAAAAAAGTTGATTTTTTTTTAAGTGCCCTCTCAGAATGGGACTTTTTTCACATTTTTGAAGAAGAAAATTGAAATTTGATTTTTTTACTTTTGGGACTAAAAAAGATGAAATTTGGATTTTTTCACTATCTGGATGAAAAAAGTTGAATTTTTTTCTAAGTGCCCACTCAGAATGGGACTTTGTCACTTTTTGAAGAAAAAAAATTAAAATTAGATTTTTTCACTTTTGGGACTTAGAAAGATGAAATTTAGATTGTTTTCACATTTTGGATGAACAAATGTGAAATGTTTTCAAATTCCCACTCAGAATGGGACTTTGACACTTTTTTGACAAAAACTATGAATTAGCACTTTTTCACTATTTGGATCAAAAAAGTTTATCTTTCCACCAATAAGTCAAAATGTCCAATTCTGACTTGGGAAAGCGGCACACATGTCAACTTAGACAAAAGTTGAATATTTTTCTAAGTCCCATCTCATAATGAGATGGGACTTAGAAAAGAATTCAACTTTTGAAAAAAGTCAAAAGAGCTTCCACGTCCCTTGTCAGAATGGGAATTTGTCACTTCTTTGAAGAAGGAAATTAAATTTGGATATTTTCACTTTTTGGACAATAAAGGTTGAATTTTTTTTAAGTCCCCATTCAGAATGGGACTTTGTGACTTTTTGAAGAAACGTATTGAATTTGGATTTTTTCACTTTTTCGATGAAAAAAGTAGAAATTTTTTCTAAGTGCCCACTCAAAATGGGACTTTGTCACTTTTTTGAAGAAAAAAATTGAAATTTGATTTTTTCACTTTTGTGACTAAAAAAGATGAAATTGAGATTTCTTCACTTTTTGGATGAAAAAAGTTTAATTTTTTTTAAGTGCCCTCTCAGAATGGGACTTTTTAAAAACATTTTTGGAGAAAAAAACGAAATTTTAATTTTTCACTTGTGGGACTAAAAAAGATTAAATTTAGAATTGGTCACTTTTTGGATGAAAAAAGTTGAAAACATTTTAAGTGCCTTCTCAGAATGGGACTTTTTAAACATTTTTGAAGAAAAAAATTGACATTTGATTTTATCACTTTTGGGACTAAAAAAGATGAAATTTAGATTTGTTCACTTTTTGGATGAAAAAAGTTGAAAAAAATTTAAGTGCCCTCTCAGAATGGGACTTTTTTCACATTTTGAAGAAAAAATTTGAAATTTGATTTTTTCACTTTTGGGACTAAAAAAGATGAAATTTTGATTTTTTCACTTTTTGGATGAAAAAAGTTGAAATATTTTCTAAGTGCCCACTAAGAATGGGACTTTGTCACTTCTTTGCAGAAAAATATTGAAATTTGATTTTTTCACTTTTGGGACAAAAAAAGATGAAATATGGATTTTTTCACTTTTTGTATGAAAAAATGTAAAATGTTTTCAAATTCCCACTCAGAATTGGACTTTGTCACTTTTTTGACTAAAACTCTGAATGTGCACTTTGGATCGAAACGTTTATCTTTCCATCCAATAAGTCAAAATGTCCCATTCTGACATGGGAAGCGGCACACATTTCAACTTAGACAAAAGTTGAATATTTTTCTAAGTCCTATCTCATAATGAGATGGGACTTAGAAAATAATTCAACCTTATGAAAAAAGCCAAAAGAGCTTCCAAGTCCCTTGTCAGAATGGGAATTTGAAACTTCTTTGAGGAAGAAAATTAAATTTGGATATTTTCACTTTTTGGACAATAAAGATTGACATTTTTTTTAAGTCCCCATTCAGAATGGGACTTTGTGACTTTTTGAAAAAAACGTATTGAACTTGGATTTTTTCACTTTTTCGATGAAAAAAGTAGAAATTTTTTCTAAGTGCCCACTCAAAATGGAACTTTATCACTTTTTTGAAGAAAAAAATTGAAATTTGATTTTTTCAATTTTGCGACTAAAAAGATGAGATTTTTTCACTTTTTGGATGAAAAAAAGTTGAATTTTTTTTAAGTGCCCTCTCAGAATGGGACTTTTTTCACATTTTTGAAGAAAAAAAAATTACATTGGATTTTTTTCACTTTTGGGACTGAAAAAGATGAAATTGAGATTTGTTCACTTTTTGGATGAAAAAAGTTGAAATATTTTCTAAGTGCCCACTCAGAATGGGACTTTGTCACTTTTTTGACAAAAACTCTGAATGTGCAATTTGGATCAAAAAAGTTTATCTTTCCATCCAATAAGTCAAAATGTCCCATTCTGACATGGGAAGCGGCACACATTTCAACTTAGACAAAAGTTGAATATTTTTCTAAGTCCTATCTCATAATGAGATGGGACTTATAAAAGAATTCAACCTTATGAAAAAAGCCAAAAGAGCTTCCAAGTCCCTTGTCAGAATGGGAATTTGTGACTTTTTTGAAGACAAAAATTGAAATTTGTTTTTTTCATTTTTCGGACTAAAAAAGATGAAATTTTGATTTTTTCACTTTTTGGATGAAAAAAGTTGAAATTATTTTAAGTACTTTCTCAGAATGGGACTTTTTTCACATTTTTGAAGAAAAAAAGTGAAATTTGATTTTTTCACTTTTGGGACTAAAAAAGATGAAATTTTGATTTTTTCACTTTTTGGATTAAAAAAAGTTGAATTTTTTTCTAAGTGCCCACTCAGAATAGGAACTTTGTCACTTTTTTGAAGAAAAAAATAAAATTAGATTTTTTCACTTTTGGGACTTAGAAAGATGAAATTTAGATTTTTTTCACATTTTGGATGAACAAATGTGAAATGTTTTCAAATTCCCACTCAGAATGGGACTTTGACACTTTTTTGACAAAAACTATGAATTAGCACTTTTTCACTATTTGGATCAAAAAAGTTTATCTTTCCATCCAATAAGTCAAAATGTCCCATTCTGACTTGGGAAAGCGGCACACATGTCACCTTAGACAAAAGTTGAATATTTTTCTAAGTCCCATCTCATAATGAGATGGGACTTAGAAAAAAAATCAACTTTTGAAAACAGTCAAAAGAGCTTCCAAGTCCCTTGTCAGAATGGGAATTTGTCACTTCTTTGACGAAGAAAATTAAATTTGGATGCTTTCACTTTTTGGACAATAAAGGTTGACATTTTTTCTAAGTCCCCATTCAGAATGGGACTTTGTGACTTTTTTTGAAGAAATGTATTGAGTTTGGATTTTTTCACTTTTTGGATGAAAAAAGTAGAAATTTTTTCTAAGTGCCCACTCAGAATGGGACATTGTCACTTTTTTAAACAAAAAAATTGAAATTAGATTTTTTCACGTTTTTGACTAAAAAAGATGACATTTTGTTTTTTTTACTTTTTGGATGAAAAAAGTTGAATTTTTTTTAAGTGCCCTCTCAGAATGGGACTTTTTTCACATTTTTGAAGAAAAAAATTGAAATTTGATTTTTTCAATTTTGGTACTAAAAAAGATTAAATTTGGATTTTTTTCACTTTTTGGATGAAAAAAGTTGAAATATTTTCTAAGTGCCCACTAAGAATGGGACTTTGTCACTTTTTTTAAGAAAAATATTGAAATTTGATTTTTTCACTTGTGGGACTAAAAACGATGAAATATGGATTTTTTCACTTTTGGGATGAAAAAATGTGAAATGTTTTCAAATTCCCACTCAGAATGGGACTTTGTCACTTTTTCGACAAAAACTCTGAATGTGCACTTTGGATCAAAAAAGTTTATCTTTCCATCCAATAAGTCAAAATGTCACATTCTGACATGGGAAGCGGCACACATGTCAACTTAGACAAAAGTTGAATATTTTTCTAAGTCCTATCTCATAATGAGATGGGACTTAGAAAAAAAATCAACTTTTGAAAACAGTCAAAAGAGCTTCCAAGTCCCTTGTCAGAATGGGAATTTGTCACTTCTTTGACGAAGAAAATTAAATTTGGATGTTTTCACTTTTTGGACAATAAAGGTTGACATTTTTTCTAAGTCCCCATTCAGAATGGGACTTTGTGACTTTTTTTGAAGAAATGTATTGAGTTTGGATTTTTTCACTTTTTGGATGAAAAAAGTAGAAATTTTTTCTAAGTGCCCACTCAGAATGGGACTTTGTCACTTTTTTAAACAAAAAAATTGAAATTAGATTTTTTCACGTTTTTGACTAAAAAAGATGACATTTTGTTTTTTTCACTTTTTGGATGAAAAAAGTTGATTTTTTTTTAAGTGCCCTCTCAGAATGGGACTTTTTTCACATTTTTGAAGAAGAAAATTGAATTTGATTTTTTTACTTTTGGGACTAAAAAAGATGAAATTTGGATTTTTTCACTATCTGGATGAAAAAAGTTGAATTTTTTTTCTAAGTGCCCACTCAGAATGGGACTTTGTCACTTTTTGAAGAAAAAAAATTAAAATTAGATTTTTTCACTTTTGGGACTTAGAAAGATGAAATTTAGATTGTTTTCACATTTTGGATGAACAAATGTGAAATGTTTTCAAATTCCCACTCAGAATGGGACTTTGACACTTTTTTGACAAAAACTATGAATTAGCACTTTTTCACTATTTGGATCAAAAAAGTTTATCTTTCCACCAATAAGTCAAAATGTCCAATTCTGACTTGGGAAAGCGGCACACATGTCAACTTAGACAAAAGTTGAATATTTTTCTAAGTCCCATCTCATAATGAGATGGGACTTAGAAAAGAATTCAACTTTTGAAAAAAGTCAAAAGAGCTTCCACGTCCCTTGTCAGAATGGGAATTTGTCACTTCTTTGAAGAAGGAAATTAAATTTGGATATTTTCACTTTTTGGACAATAAAGGATGAATTTTTTTTAAGTCCCCATTCAGAATGGGACTTTGTGACTTTTTGAAGAAACGTATTGAATTTGGATTTTTTCACTTTTTCGATGAAAAAAGTAGAATTTTTTCTAAGTGCCCACTCAAAATGGGACTTTGTCACTTTTTTGAAGAAAAAAATTGAAATTTGATTTTTTCACTTTTGTGACTAAAAAAGATGAAATTGAGATTTCTTCACTTTTTGGATGAAAAAAGTTTAATTTTTTTTAAGTGCCCTCTCAGAATGGGACTTTTTAAAAACATTTTTGGAGAAAAAAACGAAATTTTAATTTTTCACTTGTGGGACTAAAAAAGATTAAATTTAGATTTGGTCACTTTTTGGATGAAAAAAGTTGAAAACATTTTAAGTGCCTTCTCAGAATGGGACTTTTTAAACATTTTTGAAGAAAAAAATTGACATTTGATTTTATCACTTTTGGGACTAAAAAAGATGAAATTTAGATTTGTTCACTTTTTGGATGAAAAAAGTTGAAAAAAATTTAAGTGCCCTCTCAGAATGGGACTTTTTTCACATTTTGAAGAAAAAATTTGAAATTTGATTTTTTCACTTTTGGACTAAAAAAGATGAAATTTTGATTTTTTCACTTTTTGGATGAAAAAAGTTGAAATATTTTCTAAGTGCCCACTAAGAATGGGACTTTGTCACTTCTTTGCAGAAAAATATTGAAATTTGATTTTTTCACTTTTGGGACAAAAAAAGATGAAATATGGATTTTTTCACTTTTTGTATGAAAAAATGTAAAATGTTTTCAAATTCCCACTCAGAATTGGACTTTGTCACTTTTTTGACTAAAACTCTGAATGTGCACTTTGGATCGAAACGTTTATCTTTCCATCCAATAAGTCAAAATGTCCCATTCTGACATGGGAAGCGGCACACATTTCAACTTAGACAAAAGTTGAATATTTTTCTAAGTCCTATCTCATAATGAGATGGGACTTAGAAAATAATTCAACCTTATGAAAAAAGCCAAAAGAGCTTCCAAGTCCCTTGTCAGAATGGGAATTTGAAACTTCTTTGAGGAAGAAAATTAAATTTGGATATTTTCACTTTTTGGACAATAAAGATTGACATTTTTTTTAAGTCCCCATTCAGAATGGGACTTTGTGACTTTTTGAAAAAAACTTATTGAATTTGGATTTTTCACTTTTTCGATGAAAAAAGTAGAAATGTTTTCTAAGTGCCCACTCAAAATGGAACTTTATCACTTTTTTGAAGAAAAAAATTGAAATTTGATTTTTTCAATTTTGCGACTAAAAAGATGAGATTTTTTCACTTTTTGGATGAAAAAAAGTTGAATTTTTTTTAAGTGCCCTCTCAGGATGGGACTTTTTTCACATTTTTGAAGAAAAAAAATTGAAATTGGATTTTTTTCACTTTTGGGACTGAAAAAGATGAAATTGAGATTTGTTCACTTTTTGGATGAAAAAAGTTGAAATATTTTCTAAGTGCCCACTCAGAATGGGACTTTGTCACTTTTTTGACAAAAACTCTGAATGTGCAATTTGGATCAAAAAAGTTTATCTTTCCATCCAATAAGTCAAAATGTCCCATTCTGACATGGGAAGCCGCACACATGTCAACTTAGACAAAAGTTGAATCGTTTTCTAAGTCCCATCTCATAATGAGATGGCACTTAAAAAAAAAAATCAACATTTGAAAAAAGTCAAAAGAGCTTCCAAGTCCCTTGTCAGAATGGGAATTTGTGACTTTTTTGAAGACAAAAATTGAAATTTGTTTTTTTCATTTTTCGGACTAAAAAAGATGAAATTTTGATTTTTTCACTTTTTGGATGGAAAAAGTTGAAATTATTTTAAGTGCCCTCTCAAAAGGGGACTTTTTTCACATTTTTGAAGAAAAAAATTGAAATTTGTTTTTTTCACTTTTGGGACTAAAAAAGATGAAATTTAAATTTGTTCACTTTTTTGGATTAAAAAGTTGAATTTTTTTTAAGTACCTTCTCAGAATGGGACTTTTTTCACATTTTTTGAAGAAAAAAAGTGAAATTTGATTTTTTCACTTTTGGGACTAAAAAAGATGAAATTTTGATTTTTTTCACTTTTTGGATTAAAAAAGTTGAATTGTTTTCTAAGTGCCCACTCAGAATGGGAACTTTGTCACTTTTTTGAAGAAAAAAATAAAATTTGATTTTTTCACTTTTGGGACTTAGAAAGATGAAATTTAGATTTTTTTTCACATTTTGGATGAACAAATGTGAAATGTTTTCAAATTCCCACTCAGAATGGGACTTTGACACTTTTTTGACAAAAACTATGAATTAGCACTTTTTCACTATTTGGATCAAAAAAGTTTATCTTTCCATCCAATAAGTCAAAATGTCCCATTCTGACTTGGGAAAGCGGCACACATGTCACCTTAGACAAAAGTTGAATATTTTTCTAAGTCCCATCTCATAATGAGATGGGACTTAGAAAAAAATCAACTTTTGAAAACAGTCAAAAGAGCTTCCAAGTCCCTTGTCAGAATGGGAATTTGTCACTTCTTTGACGAAGAAAATTAAATTTGGATGTTTTCACTTTTTGGACAATAAAGGTTGACATTTTTTCTAAGTCCCCATTCAGAATGGGACTTTGTGACTTTTTTTGAAGAAATGTATTGAGTTTGGATTTTTTCACTTTTTGGATGAAAAAAGTAGAAATTTTTTCTAAGTGCCCACTCAGAATGGGACTTTGTCACTTTTTTAAACAAAAAAATTGAAATTAGATTTTTTCACGTTTTTGACTAAAAAAGATGACATTTTGTTTTTTTTACTTTTTGGATGAAAAAAGTTGAATTTTTTTTAAGTGCCCTCTCAGAATGGGACTTTTTTCACATTTTTGAAGAAAAAAATTGAAATTTGATTTTTTTCAATTTTGGTACTAAAAAAGATTAAATTTGGATTTTTTTCACTTTTTGGATGAAAAAAGTTGAAATATTTTCTAAGTGCCCACTAAGAATGGGACTTTGTCACTTTTTTAAGAAAAATATTGAAATTTGATTTTTTCACTTGTGGGACTAAAAACGATGAAATATGGATTTTTTCACTTTTGGGATGAAAAAATG
>NW_027150096.1:0-55393 GCF_031143425.1 Pleurodeles waltl | reverse complement strand
ATTCCCATTCTGACAAGCGACTTGGAAGTTCTTTTGACTATTCACAAAAGTTGAATTTTTTTCTAAGTCCCATCTCATTATGAGATGGGACTTAGAAAAATATTCAACTTTTGTCTAAGTTGACATGTGTGCCGCTTCCCATGTCAGAATGGGACATTTTGACTTATTGGATGGAATGATAAACTTTTTTGATCCAAAGAGTGAAAAATTGCAAATTCATAGTTTTTGTCAAAAAAGTGACAAAGTCCCATTCAGAATGGGCACTTGGAAAAAATTTCAACTTTTTTCATCCAAAAAGTAAAAAAATCAAAATTTCATCTTTTTTAGTCCCAAAAGTGAAAAAATCAAATTTCATTTTTTTTCATCAAAAAGTTAAAAAAAAATCATTCTGAGGGGGCACTTGGAAAAAATTTCAACTTTTTCCACCAAAAAAGTGAAAAAATCAAGATTTCATCTTTTTTAGTCCCAAAAGTGAAAAAATCAAATTTATTTTTTATTCTTCAAAAAAGTGAAAAAAAATCCATTCTGAGTGGGTACTTGGAAAAAATTTCTACTTTTTTCATCCAAAAAGTGAAAAAATACATATTTAATCTTTTTTAGTCCCAAATGTGAAAAAATCAAATTTCAATTTTTTTCTTCAAAAAAGTGACAAGTCCGGTTCTGAATGGGCACTTGGGAAAAATTTCTACTTTTTTCATCCAAAAAGTGAAAAAATCCAAATTCAATACATTTCTTCAAAAAAGTCACAAATTCCCATTCTGAATGGGGACTTAGAAAAAATGTCAACATTTATTGTCCAAAAAGTGAAAACATCCAAATTTAATTTTCTTCTTCAAAGAAGTAACAAATTCCCATTCTGACAAGCGACTTGGAAGTTCTTTTGACTTTTCACAAAAGTTGAATTTTTTTCTAAGTCCCATCTCATTATGAGATGGGACTTAGAAAAATATTCAACTTTTGTCTAAGTTGACATGTGTGCCGCTTCCCATGTCAGAATGGGACATTTTGACTTATTGGATGGAAAGATAAACTTTTTTGATCCAAAGAGTGAAAAATTGTAAATTCATAGTTTTTGTCAAAAAAGTGACAAAGTCCCATTCAGAATGGGCACTTGGAAAAAATTTCAACTTTTTTCATCCAAAAAGTAAAAAAATCCAAATTTCATCTTTTTTAGTCCCAAAAGTGAAAAAATCTAATTTCATTTTTTTTCATCAAAAAAGTGAAAAAAAAATTCATTCTGAGGGGGCACTTGGAAAAAATTTCAACTTTTTCCACCAAAAAAGTGAAAAAATCAAAATTTCATCTTTTTTAGTCCCAAAAGTGAAAAAATCAAATTTATTTTTTATTCTTCAAAAAAGTGAAAAAAATTACATTCTGAGGGGGCACTTGGAAAAAATTTCTACTTTTTTCATCCAAAAAGTGAAAAAATCCAAATTCAATTCATTTCTTCAAAAAAGTCACAAAGTCCCATTCTGAATGGGGACTTAGAAAAAATTTAAACCTTTATCGTCCAAAAAGTGAAAACATCCAAATTTAGGCCCATATTTATACTTTTTGACGCTAAACTGCGCTAACGCAGTTTAGCGTCAAAAAATTTAGCGCCGTCTAACGCCATTCTGAAGCGCCATGCGGGCGCCGTATTTATGGAATGGCGTTAGCCGGCGCAAGCAGACCAGGCGCTGCCTGGTTTGCGTGGAAAAAAACCACGTACATCAGACAGCGCCGGCGTAGGGGGAAAATGGCGTATGGGCGTCTTAAAATGGGGCAAGTCAGGTTACGTCGAAAAAATCGTCGTAACCCGACTTGCGCCATTTTTTTTCGACGCCCATCCCCCATCAACATGACTCCTATCATTGTAAAGATAGGAGTCATGCCCCCTTGCCCAATGGCCATGCCCAGGGGACTTCTGTCACCTGGGCATGGTCATTGGGCATAGTGGCATGTAGGGGGGCACAAATCAGGCCCCCCTATGCCACAAAAAATAAAAAAAAAAATACTTACCTGAACTTACCTTAATGTCCATGGATGGGTCCCTCCGTCCTTGGGTGTCCTCCTGGGGTGGGCAAGGGTGGCAGGGGGGGTCCCTGGGGGCAGGGAGGGCACTCTGGGCTCATTTTGAGCCCACTTGTCCCTTAACGCCATCCCTGACCCAGGCGTTAAAAAGCGGCGCAAATGCGCCGTTTTTGGCCACGCCCACTCCCGGGCGTCTCTTTTTGCCCGGGAGTATAAATACCACGTAAAGGCCTGGGAGTCATTTTTTAAGACGGGAACGCCTCCCTTGCATATCATTAACGCAAGGAAGGGGTTCACGCTAAAAAATGACAGACACTCCGGGCACTTTGGCGCCCGAAGCGTCTAACGCCAGAGTATAAATATGGCGTTAGTTGGCGTTAGTTCTGCGTCGAATTTGCGTCGAAAAAAACGACGCAAATTCGGCGCAACCAGAGTATAAATATGGCCCTTAATTTTCTTCTTCAAAGAAGTAACAAATTCCCATTCTGACAAGCGACTTGGAAGTTCTTTTGACTTTTCACAAAAGTTGAATTTTTTTCTAAGTCCCATCTCATTATGAGATGGGACTAAGAAAAATATTCAACTTTTGTCTAAGTTGACATGTGTGCCGCTTCCCATGTCAGAATGGGACATTTTGACTTATTGGATGGAAAGATAAACTTTTTTGATCCAATGAGTGAAAAATTGCAAATTCATAGTTTTTGTCAAAAAAATGACAAAGTCCCATTCTGAGTGGGCACTTGGAAAAAATGTCAACTTTTTTCACCAAAAAAGTGAAAAAAATCCAAATTTCATCTTTTTTAGTCCCAGAAGTGAAAAAAATCACATTTCAATTTTTTCTTCAAAAAAGTGAAAAAAAATCCATTCTGATTGGGTACTTGGAAAAAATTTCTACTTTTTTCATCCAAAAAGTGAAAAAATCCATATTTAATCTTTTTTAGTCCCAAAAGTGAAAAAAACTAATTTCAATTTTTTTCTTCAAAAAAGTGACAAAGTCCGGTTCTGAATGGGCACTTGGAAAAATTTCTACTTTTTTCATCCAAAAAGTGAAAAAATCCAAATTCAATACATTTCTTCAAAAAAGTCACAAAGTCCCATTCTGAATGGGGACTTAGAAAAACTTTCAACCTTTATCGTCCAAAAAGTGAAAACATCCAAATTTAATTTTCTTCTTCAAAGAAGTAACAAATTCCCATTCTGACAAGCGACTTGGAAGTTCTTTTGACTTTTCACAAAAGTAGAATTTTTTTCTAAGTCCCATCTCATTATGAGATGGGACTTAGAAAAATATTCAACTTTTGTCTAAGTTGACATGTGTGCCGCTTCCCATGTCAGAATGGGACATTTTGACTTATTGGATGGAAAGATAAACTTTTTTGATCCAAAGAGTGAAAAATTGCAAATTCATAGTTTTTGTCAAAAAAGTGACAAAGTCCCATCCAGAATGGGCACTTGGAAAAAATTTCTACTTTTTTCATCCAAAAAGTGAAAAAATCCAAATTTCATCTTTTTTAGTCCCAAAAGTGAAAAAATCAAATTTCATTTTTTTTCATCAAAAAAGTGAAAAAAATTCATTCTGAGGGGGCACTTGGAAAACATTTCAACTTTTTCCACCAAAAAAGTGAAAAAATCAAAATTTCATCGTTTTTAGTCCCAAAAGTGAAAAAATCAAATTTATTTTTTATTCTTCAAAAAAGTGAAAAAAATTACATTCTGAGGGGGCACTTGGAAAAAATTTCTACTTTTTTCATCCAAAAAGTGAAAAAATCCATATTTAATCTTTTTTAGTCCCAAAAGTGAAAAAATCTAATTTCAATTTTTTTCTTCAAAAAAGTGACAAAGTCCGGTTCTGAATGGGCACTTGGGAAAAATTTCTACTTTTTTCATCCAAAAAGTGAAAAAATCCAATTCAATACATTTCTTCAAAAAAGTCACAAATTCCCATTCTGAATGGGGACTTAGAAAAAATGTCAACATTTATCGTCCAAAAAGTGAAAACATCCAAATTTAATTTTCTTCTTCAAAGAAGTAACAAATTCCCATTCTGACATGCGACTTGGAAGTTCTTTTGACTATTCACAAAAGTAGAATTTTTTTCTAAGTCCCATCTCATTATGAAATGGGACTTAGAAAAATATTCAACTTTTGTCTAAGTTGACATGTGTGCCGCTTCCCATGTCAGAATGGGACATTTTGACTTATTGGATGGAAAGATAAACTTTTTTGATCCAAAGAGTGAAAAATTGCAAATTCATAGTTTTTGTCAAAAGAGTGACAAAGTCCCATTCAGAATGGGCACTTGGAAAAAATTTCAACTTTTTTCATCCAAAAAGTAAAAAAATCCAAATTTCATCTTTTTTAGTCCCAAAAGTGAAAAAATCCAATTTCAATTTTTTTCATCAAAAAAGTGAAAAAAATATCATTCTGAGGGGGCACTTGGAAAAAGTTTCAACTTTTTCCACCAAAAAAGTGAAAAAATCAAAATTTCATCTTTTTTAGTCCCAAAAGTGAAAAAATCTAATTTATTTTTTATTCTTCAAAAAAGTGAAAAAAATTACATTCTGAGGGGGCACTTGGAAAAAATTTCAACTTTTTTCACCAAAAAAGTGAAAAAATCCAAATTTCATCTTTTTTAGTCCCAAATGTGAAAAAATCACATTTCTATTTTTTTCTTCAAAAAAGTGAAAAAAATTCCATTCTGAGTGGGCACTTGGAAAAAAATTCTACTTTTTTCATCCAAAAAGTGAAAAATCCAAATTTCATCTTTTTTAGTCCCAAAAGTGAAAAAATCTAATTTCAATTTTTTTCTTCTAAAAAGTGACAAAGTCCCGTTCGGAATGGGTACTTGGAGAAAATTTCTACTTTTTTTCATCCAAAAAGTGAAAAAATCCAAATTCAATACATTTCTTCAAAAAAGTCACAAAGTCCCATTCTGAATGGGGACTTAGAAAAAATGTCAACATTTATCGTCCAAAAAGTGAAAACATCCAAATTTAATTTTCTTCTTCAAAGTAGTAACAAATTCCCATTCTGACAAGCGACTTGGAAGTTCTTTTGACTATTCACAAAAGTTGAATTTTTTTCTAAGTCCCATCTCATTATGAGATGGGACTTAGAAAAATATTCAACTTTTGTCTAAGTTGACATGTGTGCCGCTTCCCATGTCAGAATGGGACATTTTGACTTATTGGATGGAATGATAAACTTTTTTGATCCAAAGAGTGAAAAATTGCAAATTCATAGTTTTTGTCAAAAAAGTGACAAAGTCCCATTCAGAATGGGCACTTGGAAAAAATTTCAACTTTTTTCATCCAAAAAGTAAAAAAATCAAAATTTCATCTTTTTTAGTCCCAAAAGTGAAAAAATCAAATTTCATTTTTTTTCATCAAAAAAGTTAAAAAAAAATCATTCTGAGGGGGCACTTGGAAAAAATTTCAACTTTTTCCACCAAAAAAGTGAAAAAATCAAGATTTCATCTTTTTTAGTCCCAAAAGTGAAAAAATCAAATTTATTTTTTATTCTTCAAAAAAGTGAAAAAAAATCCATTCTGAGTGGGTACTTGGAAAAAATTTCTACTTTTTTCATCCAAAAAGTGAAAAAATACATATTTAATCTTTTTTAGTCCCAAATGTGAAAAAAATCAAATTTCAATTTTTTTCTTCAAAAAAGTGACAAAGTCCGGTTCTGAATGGGCACTTGGGAAAAATTTCTACTTTTTTCATCCAAAAAGTGAAAAAATCCAAATTCAATACATTTCTTCAAAAAAGTCACAAATTCCCATTCTGAATGGGGACTTAGAAAAAATGTCAACATTTATTGTCCAAAAGTGAAAACATCCAAATTTAATTTTCTTCTTCAAAGAAGTAACAAATTCCCATTCTGACAAGCGACTTGGAAGTTCTTTTGACTTTTCACAAAAGTTGAATTTTTTTCTAAGTCCCATCTCATTATGAGATGGGACTTAGAAAAATATTCAACTTTTGTCTAAGTTGACATGTGTGCCGCTTCCATGTCAGAATGGGACATTTTGACTTATTGGATGGAAAGATAAACTTTTTTGATCCAAAGAGTGAAAAATTGTAAATTCATAGTTTTTGTCAAAAAAGTGACAAAGTCCCATTCAGAATGGGCACTTGGAAAAAATTTCAACTTTTTTCATCCAAAAAGTAAAAAAATCCAAATTTCATCTTTTTTAGTCCCAAAAGTGAAAAAATCTAATTTCATTTTTTTTCATCAAAAAAGTGAAAAAAAATTCATTCTGAGGGGGCACTTGGAAAAAATTTCAACGTTTTCCACCAAAAAAGTGAAAAAATCAAAATTTCATCTTTTTTTAGTCCCAAAAGTGAAAAAATCAAATTTATTTTTTATTCTTCAAAAAAGTGAAAAAAAATTACATTCTGAGGGGGCACTTGGAAAAAATTTCTACTTTTTTCATCCAAAAAGTGAAAAAATCCAAATTCAATTCATTTCTTCAAAAAAGTCACAAAGTCCCATTCTGAATGGGGACTTAGAAAAAATTTAAACCTTTATCGTCCAAAAAGTGAAAACATCCAAATTTAGGCCCATATTTATACTTTTGACGCTAAACTGCGCTAACGCAGTTTAGCGTCAAAAAATTTAGCGCCGTCAACGCCATTCTGAAGCGCCATGCGGGCGCCGTATTTATGGAATGGCGTTAGCCGGCGCAAGCAGACCGGCGCTGCCTGGTTTGCGTGGAAAAAAAACCACGTACATCAGACAGCGCCGGCGTAGGGGGAAAATGGCGTATGGGCGTCTTAAAATGGGGCAAGTCAGGTTACGTCGAAAAAATCGTCGTAACCCGACTTGCGCCATTTATTTCGACGCCCATCCCCCCATCAACATGACTCCTATCATTGTAAAGATAGGAGTCATGCCCCCTTGCCCAATGGCCATGCCCAGGGGACTTCTGTCCCCTGGGCATGGGTCATTGGGCATAGTGGCATGTAGGGGGGCACAAATCAGGCCCCCCTATGCCACAAAAAATAAAAAAAAAAATACTTACCTGAACTTACCTTAATGTCCATGGGATGGGTCCCTCCGTCCTTGGGTGTCCTCCTGGGGTGGGCAAGGGTGGCAGGGGGGGTCCCTGGGGGCAGGGGGAGGGCACTCTGGGCTCATTTGAGCCCACTTGTCCCTTAACGCCATCCCTGACCCAGCGTTAAAAAGCGGCGCAAATGCGCCGTTTTGGCCACGCCCACTCCCGGGCGTCTCTTTTGCCCGGGAGTATAAATACCACGTAAAGGCCTGGGAGTCATTTTTTAAGACGGGAACGCCTCCCTTGCATATCATTAACGCAAGGAAGGGGTTCACGCTAAAAAATGACAGACACTCCGGAGTATAAATATGGCGTTAGTTGGCGTTAGTTCTGCGTCGAATTTGCGTCGAAAAAAACGACGCAAATTCGGCGCAACCAGAGTATAAATATGGCCCTTAATTTTCTTCTTCAAAGAAGTAACAAATTCCCATTCTGACAAGCGACTTGGAAGTTCTTTTGACTTTTCACAAAAAGTTGAATTTTTTTCTAAGTCCCATCTCATTATGAGATGGGACTAAGAAAAATATTCAACTTTTGTCTAAGTTGACATGTGTGCCGCTTCCCATGTCAGAATGGGACATTTTGACTTATTGGATGGAAAGATAAACTTTTTTGATCCAATGAGTGAAAAATTGCAAATTCATAGTTTTTGTCAAAAAAAATGACAAAGTCCCATTCTGAGTGGGCACTTGGAAAAAATGTCAACTTTTTTCACCAAAAAAGTGAAAAAAATCCAAATTTCATCTTTTTTAGTCCCAGAAGTGAAAAAAAGTCACATTTCAATTTTTTCTTCAAAAAAGTGAAAAAAAATCCATTCTGATTGGGTACTTGGAAAAAATTTCTACTTTTTTCATCCAAAAAGTGAAAAAATCCATATTTAATCTTTTTTAGTCCCAAAAGTGAAAAAAACTAATTTAAATTTTTTTCTTCAAAAAAGTGACAAAGTCCGGTTCTGAATGGGGCACTTGGAAAAAATTTCTACTTTTTCTCATCCAAAAAGTGAAAAAATCCAAATTCAATACATTTCTTCAAAAAAGTCACAAAGTCCCATTCTGAATGGGGACTTAGAAAAACTTTCAACCTTTATCGTCCCAAAAAGTGAAAACATCCAAATTTAATTTTCTTCTTCAAAGAAGTAACAAATTCCCATTCTGACAAGCGACTTGGAAGTTCTTTTGACTTTTCACAAAAGTTGAATTTTTTTCTAAGTCCCATCTCATTATGAGATGAGACTTAGAAAAATATTCAACTTTTGTCTAAGTTGACATGTGTGCCGCTTCCCATGTCAGAATGGGACATTTTGACTTATTGGATGGAAAGATAAACTTTTTTGATCCAAAGAGTGAAAAATTGCAAATTCATAGTTTTTGTCAAAAAAGTGACAAAGTCCCATTCAGAATGGGCACTTGGAAAAAATTTCAACTTTTTTCATCCAAAAAGTAAAAAAATCAAAATTTCATCTTTTTTAGTCCCAAAAGTGAAAAAATCAAATTTCATTTTTTTTCATCAAAAAAGTGAAAAAAAATTCATTCTGAGGGGGCACTTGGAAAAAATTTCAACTTTTTCCACCAAAAAAGTGAAAAAATCAAAATTTCATCTTTTTTAGTCCCAAAAGTGAAAAAATCAAATTTATTTTTTTATTCTTCAAAAAAGTGAAAAAAAAATCCATTCTGAGTGGGTACTTGGAAAAAATTTCTACTTTTTTCATCCAAAAAGTGAAAAAAATCCATATTTAATCTTTTTTAGTCCCAAAAGTGAAAAAATCAAATTTCAATTTTTTTCTTCAAAAAAGTGACAAAGTCCGGTTCTGAATGGGCACTTGGGAAAAATTTCTACTTTTTTCATCCAAAAAGTGAAAAAATCAAAATTCAATAAATTTCTTCTTCAAAAAGTCACAAATTCCCATTCTGAATGGGGACTTAGAAAAAATGTCAACATTTATTGTCCAAAAAGTGAAAACATCCAAATTTAATTTTCTTCTTCAAAGAAGTAACAAATTCCCATTCTGACAAGCGACTTGGAAGTTCTTTTGACTTTTCACAAAAGTTGAATTTTTTTCTAAGTCCCATCTCATTATGAGATGGGACTTAGAAAAATATTCAACTTTTGTCTAAGTTGACATGTGTGCCGCTTCCCATGTCAGAATGGGACATTTTGACTTATTGGATGGAAAGATAAACTTTTTTGATCCAAAGAGTGAAAAATTGCAAATTCATAGTTTTGTCAAAAAAGTGACAAAGTCCCATTCAGAATGGGCACTTGGAAAAAATTTCAACTTTTTTCATCCAAAAAGTAAAAAAATCCAAATTTCATCTTTTTTAGTCCCAAAAGTGAAAAAATCTAATTTCATTTTTTTTCATCAAAAAAGTGAAAAAAAAATTCATTCTGAGGGGGCACTTGGAAAAAATTTCAACTTTTTCCACCAAAAAAGTGAAAAAATCAAAATTTCATCTTTTTTAGTCCCAAAAGTGAAAAAAATCAAATTTATTTTTTATTCTTCAAAAAAGTGAAAAAAAATTACATTCTGAGGGGGCACTTGGAAAAAATTTCTACTTTTTTCATCCAAAAAGTGAAAAAATCCAAATTCAATACATTTCTTCAAAAAAGTCACAAAGTCCCATTCTGAATGGGGGACTTAGAAAAAATTTAAACCTTTATCGTCCAAAAAGTGAAAACATCCAAATTTAGGCCCATATTTATACTTTTGACGCCTAAACTGCGCTAACGCAGTTTAGCGTCAAAAAATTTAGCGCCGTCTAACGCCATTCTGAAGCGCCATGCGGGCGCCGTATTTATGGAATGGCGTTAGCCGGCGCAAGCAGACCGGCGCTGCCTGGTTTGCGTGGAAAAAAAACCACGTACATCAGACAGCGCCGGGCGTAGGGGGAAAATGGCGTATGGGCGTCTTAAAATGGGGCAAGTCAGGTTACGTCGAAAAAATCGTCGTAACCCGACTTGCGCCATTTTTTTTCGACGCCCATCCCCCATCAACATGACTCCTATCATTGTAAAGATAGGAGTCATGCCCCCTTGCCCAATGGCCATGCCCAGGGGACTTCTGTCCCCTGGGCATGGTCATTGGGCATAGTGGCATGTAGGGGGGCACAAATCAGGCCCCCCTATGCCACAAAAAATAAAAAAAAAAATACTTACCTGAACTTACCTTAATGTCCATGGGGATGGGTCCCTCCGTCCTTGGGTGTCCCTCCTGGGGTGGGCAAGGGTGGCAGGGGGGGTCCCTGGGGGCAGGGGAGGGCACTCTGGGCTCATTTTGAGCCCACTTGTCCCTTAACGCCATCCCTGACCCAGGCGTTAAAAAGCGGCGCAAATGCGCCGTTTTTGGCCACGCCCACTCCCGGGCGTCTCTTTTGCCCGGGAGTATAAATACCCACGTAAAGGCCTGGGAGTCATTTTTTAAGACGGGAACGCCTCCCTTGCATATCATTAACGCAAGGAAGGGGTTCACGCTAAAAAATGACACACACCTCCGGGCACTTTGGCGCCCGAAGCGTCTAACGCCAGAGTATAAATATGGCGTTAGTTGGCGTTAGTTCTGCGTCGAATTTGCGTCGAAAAAAACGACGCAAATTCGGCGCAACCAGAGTATAAATATGGCCCTTAATTTTCTTCTTCAAAGAAGTAACAAATTCCCATTCTGACAAGCGACTTGGAAGTTCTTTTGACTTTTCACAAAAGTTGAATTTTTTTCTAAGTCCCATCTCATTATGAGATGGGACTAAGAAAAATATTCAACTTTTGTCTAAGTTGACATGTGTGCCGCTTCCCCAAGTCAGAATGGGACATTTTGACTTATTGGATGGAAAGATAAACTTTTTTGATCCAATGAGTGAAAAATTGCAAATTCATAGTTTTTGTCAAAAAAATGACAAAGTCCCATTCTGAGTGGGCACTTGGAAAAAATGTCAACTTTTTTCACCAAAAAAGTGAAAAAAAAGCCAAATTTCATCTTTTTTAGTCCCAGAAGTGAAAAAAATCACATTTCAATTTTTCTTCAAAAAAGTGAAAAAAAAATCCATTCTGATTGGGGTACTTGGAAAAAATTTCTACTTCTTTCAATCCAAAAAGTGAAAAAATCCATATTTAATCTTTTTTAGTCCCAAAAGTGAAAAAAACTAATTTCAATTTTTTTCTTCAAAAAAGTGACAAAGTCCGGTTCTGAATGGGCACTTGGAAAAAATTTCTACTTTTTTCATCCAAAAAGTGAAAAAATCCAAATTCAATACATTTCTTCAAAAAAGTCACAAAGTCCCATTCTGAATGGGGACTTAGAAAAACTTTCAACCTTTATCGCCAAAAGTGAAAACATCCAAATTTAATTTTCTTCTTCAAAGAAGTAACAATTCCATTCTGACAAGCGACTTGGAAGTTCTTTTGACTTTTCACAAAAGTTGAATTTTTTTCTAAGTCCCATCTCATTATGAGATGAGACTTAGAAAAATATTCAACTTTTGTCTAAGTTGACATGTGTGCCGCTTCCCATGTCAGAATGGGACATTTTGACTTATTGGATGGAAAGATAAACTTTTTTGATCCAAAGAGTGAAAAATTGCAAATTCATAGTTTTTGTCAAAAAAGTGACAAAGTCCCATTCAGAATGGGCACTTGGAAAAAATTTCAACTTTTTTCATCCAAAAAGTAAAAAAATCCAAATTTCATCTTTTTTAGTCCCAAAAGTGAAAAAATCAATTTTCATTTTTTTTCATCAAAAAAGTGAAAAAAAATTCATTCTGAGGGGGCACTTGGAAAAAAATTTCAACTTTTTCCACAAAAAAGTGAAAAAATCAAAATTTCATCGTTTTTAGTCCCAAAAGTGAAAAAATCAAATTTATTTTTTATTCTTCAAAAAAGTGAAAAAAATTACATTCTGAGGGGGGGCACTTGGAAAAAATTTCTACTTTTTTCATCCAAAAAGTGAAAAAATCCATATTTAATCTTTTTTAGTCCCAAAAGTGAAAAAATCTAATTTCAATTTTTTTCTTCAAAAAAGTGACAAAGTCCGGTTCTGAATGGGCACTTGGGAAAAATTTCTACTTTTTTCATCCAAAAAGTGAAAAAATCCAAATTCAATACATTTCTTCAAAAAAAGTCACAAATTCCCATTCTGAATGGGGACTTAGAAAAAATGTCAACATTAATCGTCCAAAAAGTGAAAACATCCAAATTTAATTTTCTTCTTCAAAGAAGTAACAAATTCCCATTCTGACATGCGACTTGGAAGTTCTTTTGACTATTCAAAAAAAGTTGAATTTTTTTCTAAGTCCCCATCTCATTATGAGATGGGACTTAGAAAAAATATTCAACTTTTGTCTAAGTTGACATGTGTGCCGCTTCCCATGTCAGAATGGGACATTTTGACTTATTGGATGGAATGATAAACTTTTTTGATCCAAAGAGTGAAAAATTGCAAATTCATAGTTTTTGTCAAAAAAGTGACAAAGTCCCATTCAGAATGGGCACTTGGAAAAAATTTCAACTTTTTTCATCCAAAAAGTAAAAAAAATCAAAATTTCATCTTTTTAGTCCCAAAAGTGAAAAAATCAAATTTCATTTTTTTTCATCAAAAAAATTAAAAAAAAATTCATTCTGAGGGGGCACTTGGAAAAAATTTCAACTTTTTCGCACCAAAAAAGTGAAAAAAATCAAAATTTCATCTTTTTTAGTCCCAAAAGTGAAAAATCAAATTTATTTTTTATTCTTCAAAAAAGTGAAAAAAAATCCATTCTGAGTGGGTACTTGGAAAAAATTTCTACTTTTTTCATCCAAAAAGTGAAAAAATCCATATTTAATCTTTTTTAGTCCCAAAGTGAAAAAATCAAATTTCAATTTTTTTCTTCAAAAAAGTGACAAAGTCCGGTTCTGAATGGGCACTTGGGAAAAATTTCTACTTTTTTCATCCAAAAAGTGAAAAAATCCAAATTCAATACATTTCTTCAAAAAAGTCACAAATTCCCATTCTGAATGGGGACTTAGAAAAAATGTCAACATTTATCGTCCAAAAAGTGAAACATCCAAATTTAATTTTCTTCTTCAAAGAAGTAACAAATTCCCATTCTGACAAGCGACTTGGAAGTTCTTTTGACTTTTCACAAAAGTTGAATTTTTTTCTAAGTCCCATCTCATTATGAGATGGGACTTAGAAAAATATTCAACTTTTGTCTAAGTTGACATGTGTGCCGCTTCCCATGTCAGAATGGGACATTTTGACTTATTGGATGGAAAGATAAACTTTTTTTGATCCAAAGAGTGAAAAATTGCAAAATTCATAGTTTTTGTCAAAAAAGTGACAAAGTCCCATTCAGAATGGGCACTTGGAAAAAATTTCAACTTTTTTCATCCAAAAAGTAAAAAAAATCCAAAATTTAATCTTTTTTAGTCCCAAAAGTAAAAAAATCCAAATTTCATCTTTTTTAGTCCCAAAAGTGAAAAAATCTAATTTCATTTTTTTTCATCAAAAAAGTGAAAAAAAAATTCATTCTGAGGGGGCACTTGGAAAAAATTTCAACTTTTTTCACCAAAAAAGCGAAAAAAATCCAAATTTCATCTTTTTTAGTCCCAGAAGTGAAAAAAAATCACATTTCAATTTTTTCTTCAAAAAGTGAAAAAAAATCCATTCTGAGTGGTTACTTGGAAAAAATTTCTACTTTTTTCATCCAAAAAGTGAAAAAATCCATATTTAATCTTTTTAGTCCCAAAAGTGAAAAAAACAAATTTCAATTTTTTTCTTCAAAAAAGTGACAAAGTCCGGTTCTGAATGGGCACTTGGAAAAAATTTCTACTTTTTTCATCCAAAAAGTGAAAAAATCCAAATTCAATACATTTCTTCAAAAAAGTCACAAAGTCCCATTCTGAATGGGGACTTAGAAAAACTTTCAATCCTTTATCGTCCAAAAAGTGAAAACATCCAAATTAATTTTCTTCTTCAAAGAAGTAACAAATTCCCATTCTGACAAGCGACTTGGAAGTTCTATTGACTTTTCACAAAAGTTGAATTTTTTTCTAAGTCCCATCTCATTATGAGATGGGACTTAGAAAAATATTCAACTTTTGTCTAAGTTGACATGTGTGCCGCTTCCCATGTCAGAATGGGACATTTTGACTTATTGGATGGAAAGGTGAACTTTTTTGATCCAAAGAGTGAAAAATTGCAAATTCATAGTTTTTGTCAAAAAAGTGACAAAGTCCCATTCTGAGTGGGCACTTGGAAAAAATTTCAACTTTTTTCATCCAAAAAGTAAAAAAATCCAAATTTCATCTTTTTTAGTCCCAAAAAGTGAAAAAATCAAATTTCAATTTTTTTCATCAAAAAAGTGAAAAAAAATTCATTCTGAGGGGGCACTTGGAAAAAAATTTCTACTTTTTTCATCCAAAAAGTGAAAAAATCCAAATTTCATCTTTTTTAGTCCCAAAAGTGAAAAAATCAAATTTCAATTTTTTTCTTCAAAAAAGTGACAAAGTCCGGTTCTGAATGGGCACTTGGAAAAAATTTCTACTTTTTTCATCCAAAAAGTGAAAAAATCCAAATTCAATACATTTCTTCAAAAAAGTCACAAATTCCCATTCTGAATGGGGACTTAGAAAAAATGTCAACATTTATTGTCCAAAAAGTGAAAACATCCAAATTTAATTTTCTTCTTCAAAGAAGTAACAAATTCCCATTCTGACAAGCGACTTGGAAGTTCTTTTGACTTTTCACAAAAGTTGAATTTTTTTTCTATGGGACTTAGAAAAATATTCAACTTTTGTCTAAGTTGACATGTGTGCCGCTTCCCATGTCAGAATGGGACATTTTGACTTATTGGATGGAAAGATAAACTTTTTTGATCCAAAGAGTGAAAAATTGCAAATTCATAGTTTTTGTCAAAAAGTGACAAAGTCCCATTCAGAATGGGCATTTGGAAAAAATTTCAACTTTTTTCATCCAAAAAGTAAAAAAATCCAAATTTCATCTTTTTTAGTCCCAAAAGTGAAAAAATCAAATTTCATTTTTTTCATCAAAAAAGTGAAAAAAAATTCATTCTGAGGGGGCACTTGGAAAAAATTTCAACTTTTTCCACCAAAAAAGTGAAAAAATCAAAATTTCATCTTTTTTCGTCCCAAAAGTGAAAAAATCTAATTTATTTTTTATTCTTCAAAAAAGTGAAAAAAATTACATTCTGAGGGGGCACTTGGAAAAAAATTCTACTTTTTTCATCCAAAAAGTGAAAAAATCCAAATTCAATACATTTCTTCAAAAAAGTCACAAAGTCCCATTCTGAATGGGGACTTAGAATTTTTTTAACCTTTATCGTCCAAAAAAGTGAAAACATCCAAATTTAATTTTCTTCTTCAAAGAAGTAACAAATTCCCATTCTGACAAGCGACTTGGAAGTTCTTTTGACTTTTCACAAAGTTGCATTTTTTTTTCTAAGGTCCCATCTCATTATGAGATGGGACTTAGAAAAATATTCAACTTTTGTCTAAGTTGACATGTGTGCCGCTTCCCATGTCAGAATGGGACATTTTGACTTATTGGATGGAAAGATAAACTTTTTTGATCAAAGAGTGAAAAATTGCAAATTCATAGTTTTTGTCAAAAAAGTGACAAAGTCCCATTCAGAATGGGCACTTGGAAAAAATGTCAACTTTTTTCACCAAAAAGTGAAAAAAATCCAAATTTCATCTTTTTTAGTCCCAGAAGTGAAAAAAATCACATTTCAATTTTTTCTTCAAAAAAGTGAAAAAAAATCCATTCTGAGTGGGTACTTGGAAAAAACTTCTACTTTTTTCATCCAAAAAGTGAAAAAATCCATATTTAATCTTTTTTAGTCCCAAAAGTGAAAAAAACAAATTTCAATTTTTTTCTTCAAAAAAGTGACAAAGTCCGGTTCTGAATGGGCACTTGGGAAAAATTTCTACTTTTTTCATCCAAAAAGTGAAAAAATCAAAATTCAATACATTTCTTCAAAAAAGTCACAAATTCCCATTCTGAATGGGGACTTAAAAAAAATGTCAACATTTATCGTCCAAAAGGTGAAAACATCCAAATTTAATTTTCTTCTTCAAAGAAGTAACAAATTCCCATTCTGACAAGCGACTTGGAAGTTCTTTTGACTTTTCACAAAAGTTGAATTTTTTTCTAAGTCCCATCTCATTATGAGATGGGACTTAGAAAAATATTCAACTTTTGTCTAAGTTGACATGTGTGCCGCTTCCCATGTCAGAATGGGACATTTTGACTTATTGGATGGAAAGATAAACTTTTTTGATCCAAAGAGTGAAAAATTGCAAATTCATAGTTTTTGTCAAAAAGTGACAAAGTCCCATTCAGAATGGGCACTTGGAAAAAATTTCTACTTTTTCCACCAAAAAAGTGAAAAAATCAAAATTTCATCGTTTTTAGTCCCAAAAGTGAAAAAATCAAATTTATTTTTTATTCTTCAAAAAAGTGAAAAAAATTACATTCTGAGGGGGGCACTTGGAAAAAATTTCTACTTTTTTCATCCAAAAAGTGAAAAAATCCAAAATTTCATCTTTTTTAGTCCCAAAAAGTGAAAAAAACAAATTTCAATTTTTTTCTTCAAAAAAGTGACAAAGTCCGGTTCTGAATGGGCACTTGGAAAAAAATTTCTACTTTTTTCATCCAAAAAGTGAAAAAATCCAAATTCAATACATTTCTTCAAAAAAGTCACAAATTCCCATTGTGAATGGGGACTTAGAAAAAATGTCAACATTTATCGTCCAAAAAGTGAAAACATCCAAATTTAATTTTCTTCTTCAAAGAAGTAACAAAGTTCCCATTCTGACAAGCGACTTGGAAGTTCTTTTGACTTTTCACAAAAGTTGAATTTTTTTCTAAGTCCCATCTCATTATGAGATGGGACTTAGAAAAATATTCAACTTTTGTCTAAGTTGACATGTGTGCCGCTTCCCATGTCAGAATGGGACATTTTGACTTATTGGATGGAAAGATAAACTTTTTTGATCCAAAGAGTGAAAAATTGCAAATTCATAGTTTTTGTCAAAAAAGTGACAGAGTCCCATTCAGAATGGGCACTTGGAAAAAATTTTCAACTTTTTTCATCCAAAAAGTAAAAAAATCCAAATTTCATCTTTTTTAGTCCCAAAAGTGAAAAAATCTAATTTCATTTTTTTTCATCAAAAAAGTGAAAAAAAAATTCATTCTGAGGGGGCACTTGGAAAAAATTTCAACTTTTTCCACCAAAAAAGTGAAAAAATCAAAATTTCATCTTTTTTAGTCCCAAAAGTGAAAAAATCTAATTTATTTTTTATTCTTCAAAAAAGTGAAAAAAAATTACATTCTGAGGGGGCACTTGGAAAAAAATTCTACTTTTTTCATCCAAAAAGTGAAAAAATCCAAATTCAATACATTTCTTCAAAAAAAGTCACAAAGTCCCATTCTGAATGGGGACTTAGAAAAAATTTAAACCTTTATCGTCCAAAAAGTGAAAACATCCAAATTTAATTTTCTTCTTCAAAGAAGTAACAAATTCCCATTCTGACAAGGGACTTGGAAGTTCTTTTGACTTTTCACAAAAGTTGAATTTTTTTCTAAGTCCCATCTCATTATGAGATGGGACTCAGAAAAATATTCAACTATTGTCTAAGTTGACATGTGTGCCGCTTCCCATGTCAGAATGGGACATTTTGACTTATTGGGATGGAAAGATAAACTTTTTTGATCCAAAGAGTGAAAAATTGCAAATTCATAGTTTTTGTCAAAAAAATGACAAAGTCCCATTCTGAGTGGGCACTTGGAAAAAATTTCAATTTTTTCATCCAAAAAGTAAAAAAATCCAAATTTCATCTTTTTTAGTCCCAAAAGTGAAAAAATCAAATTTCTATTTTTTTCATCAAAAAAGTGAAAAAAAATTCATTCTGAGGGGGCACTTGGAAAAAATTTCAACTTTTTTCACCAAAAAAGTGAAAAAAAATCCAAATTTCATCTTTTTTAGTCCCAGAAGTGAAAAAAAATCACATTTCAATTTTTTCTTCAAAAAAGTGAAAAAAAATCCATTCTGAGTGGTTACTTGCAAAAAATTTCTACTTTTTTCATCCAAAAAGTGAAAAAATCCATATTTAATCTTTTTTAGTCCCAAAAGTGAAAAAAACAAATTTCAATTTTTTTCTTCAAAAAAGTGACAAAGTCCGGTTCTGAATGGGCACTTGGAAAAAATGTCTACTTTTTTCATCCAAAAAGTGAAAAAATCCAAATTCAATACATTTCTTCAAAAAAGTCACAAAGTCCCATTCTGAATGGGGACTTAGAAAAACTTTCAACCTTTATCGTCCAAAAAGTGAAAACATCCAAATTTAATTTTCTTCTTCAAAGAAGTAACAAATTCCCATTCTGACAAGCGACTTGGAAGTTCTTTTGACTTTTCACAAAAGTTGAATTTTTTTCTAAGTCCCATCTCATTATGAGACGGGACTTAGAAAAATATTCAACTTTTGTCTAAGTTGACATGTGTGCCGCTTCCCATGTCAGAATGGGACATTTTGACTTATTGGATGGAAAGATGAACTTTTTTGATCCAAAGAGTGAAAAATTGCAAATTCATAGTTTTTGTCAAAAAAGTGACAAAGTCCCATTCTGAGTGGGCACTTGGAAAAAAATTCAACTTTTTTCATCCAAAAAGTAAAAAAAATCCAAATTTCATCTTTTTTAGTCCCAAAAGTGAAAAAATCAAATTTCAATTTTTTTCATCAAAAAAGTGAAAAAAAAATTCATTCTGAGGGGGCACTTGGAAAAAAATTCAACTTTTTTCACCAAAAAAGTGAAAAAAATCCAAATTTCATCTTTTTTAGTCCCAAAAGTGAAAAAAATCACATTTCAATTTTTTCTTCAAAAAAGTGAAAAAAGTTCCATTCTGAGTGGGCACTTGGAAAAAATTTCAACTTTTTTCATCCAAAAAGTGAAAAAATCCAAATTCAATACATTTCTTCAAAAAAGTCACAAAGTCCCATTCTGAATGGGGACTTAGAAAAACTTTCAACCTTTATCGTCCAAAAAGTGAAAACATCCAAATTTAATTTTCTTCTTCAAAGAAGTAACAAATTCCCATTCTGACAAGCGACTTGGAAGTTCTTTTGACTTTTCACAAAAGTAGAATTTTTTTCTAAGTCCCATCTCATTATGAGATGGGACTTAGAAAAATATTCAACTTTTGTCTAAGTTGACATGTGTGCCGCTTCCCATGTCAGAATGGGACATTTTGACTTATTGGATGGAAAGATAAACTTTTTTGATCCAAAGAGTGAAAAATTGCAAATTCATAGTTTTTGTCAAAAAAGTGACAAAGTCCCATTCAGAATGGGCACTTGGAAAAAATTTCAACTTTTTTCATCCAAAAAGTAAAAAAATCCAAATTTCATCTTTTTTAGTCCCAAAAGTGAAAAAATCCAATTTCAATTTTTTTCATCAAAAAAGTGAAAAAAATATCATTCTGAGGGGGCACTTGGAAAAAGTTTCAACTTTTTCCACCAAAAAAGTGAAAAAATCAAAATTTCATCTTTTTTAGTCCCAAAAGTGAAAAAATCAAATTTATTTTTTATTCTTCAAAAAAGTGAAAAAAATTACATTCTGAGGGGGCACTTGGAAAAAATTTCAACTTTTTTCACCAAAAAAGTGAAAAAATCCAAATTTCATCTTTTTTAGTCCCAAATGTGAAAAAAATCACATTTCTATTTTTTTCTTCAAAAAAGTGAAAAAAAATTCCATTCTGAGTGGGCACTTGGAAAAAATTTCTACTTTTTTCATCCAAAAAGTGAAAAAATCCAAATTTCATCTTTTTTAGTCCCAAAAGTGAAAAAAATCTAATTTCAATTTTTTTTCTTCTAAAAAAGTGACAAAGTCCCGTTCTGAATGGGTACTTGGAGAAAATTTCTACTTTTTTCATCCAAAAAGTGAAAAAAATCCAAATTCAATACATTTCTTCAAAAAAGTCACAAAGTCCCATTCTGAATGGGGACTTAGAAAAAATGTCAACATTTATCGTCCAAAAAAGTGAAAACATACAAATTTAATTTTCTTCTTCAAAGAAGTAACAAATTCCCATTCTGACAAGCGACTTGGAAGTTCTTTTGACTATTCACAAAAGTTGAATTTTTTTTCTAAGTCCCATCTCATTATGAGATGGGACTTAGAAAAAATATTCAACTTTTGTCTAAGTTGACATGTGTGCCGCTTCCCATGTCAGAATGGGACTTTTTGACTTATTGGATGGAAATGATAAACTTTTTTGATTCAAAGAGAGAAAAATTGCAAATTCATAGTTTTTGTCAAAAAAGTGACAAAGTCCCATTCTGAGTGGGGCACTTGGAAAAAAATTTCAACTTTTTTCATCCAAAAAGTAAAAAAATCCAAATTTCATCTTTTTTTAGTCCCAAAAGTGAAAAAAATCAAATTTCCAATTTCTTTTTCATCAAAAAAGTGAAAAAAAATTCATTCTGAGGGGGGCACTTGGAAAAAAATTTCAAACTTTTTTCACCAAAAAAGTGAAAAAAAATCCAAATTTCATCTTTTTTAAGTCCCAAAAAGTGAAAAAATCACATTTCAATTTTTTCTTCAAAAAAAGTGAAAAAAGTTCCATTCTGAGTGGGCACTTGGAAAAAATTTCAACTTTTTTCATCCAAAAAGTGAAAAAATCCAAATTCAATACATTTCTTCAAAAAAAGTCACAAAGTCCCATTCTGAATGGGGACTTAGAAAAAACTTTCAACCTTTATCGTCCAAAAAGTGAAAACATCCAAATTTAATTTTCTTCTTCAAAGAAGTAACAAATTCCCATTCTGACAAGCTACTTGGAAGTTCTTTTGACTTTTCACAAAAGTAGAATTTTTTTCTAAGTCCCATCTCATTATGAGATGGGACTTAGAAAAAATATTCAACTTTTGTCTAAGTTGACATGTGTGCCGCTTCCCATGTCAGAATGGGACATTTTGACTTATTGGATGGAAAGATAAACTTTTTTTGATCCAAAGAGTGAAAAAATTGCAAATTCATAGATTTTGTCAAAAAAAGTGACAAAGTCCCATTCAGAATGGGCACTTGGAAAAAATTTCAACTTTTTTTCATCCAAAAAGTAAAAAAATCCAAATTTCATCTTTTTTAGTCCCAAAAGTGAAAAAATCAAATTTCAATTATTATCATCAAAAAAGTGAAAAAAAATATCATTCTGAGGGGGCACTTGGAAAAAGTTTTCAACTTTTTCCACCAAAAAAGTGAAAAAAATCAAAATTTCATCTTTTTTTAGTCCCAAAAGTGAAAAAATCAAATTTATTTTTTATTCTTCAAAAAAGTGAAAAAAATTACATTCTGAGGGGGGCACTTGGAAAAAATTTCAACTTTTTTCACCAAAAAAGTGAAAAAAATCCAAATTTCATCTTTTTTAGTCCCAAATGTGAAAAAATCACATTTCTATTTTTTTTCTTCAAAAAAGTGAAAAAAATTCCATTCTGAGTGGGCACTTGGAAAAAATTTCTACTTTTTTCATCCAAAAAGTGAAAAAAATCCAAATTTCATCTTTTTTAGTCCCAAAAGTGAAAAAAATCTAATTTCAATTTTTTTCTCTTCTAAAAAGTGACAAAGTCCCGTTCTGAATGGGTACTTGGAGAAAATTTATACTTTTTTCATCCAAAAAGTGGAAAAAATCCAAATTCAATACATTTCTTCAAAAAAGTCACAAAGTCCCATTCTGAAATGGGGACTTAGAAAAAAATGTCAACATTTATCGTCCAAAAAGTGAAAAACATACAAATTTAATTTTTCTTCTTCAAAGAAGTAAACAAATTCCCATTCTGACAAGCGACTTGGAAGTTCTTTTGACTATTCACAAAAGTTGAATTTTTTTTCTAAGTCCCATCTCATTATGAGATGGGACCTTAGAAAAATATTCAACTTTTGTCTAAGTTGACATGTGTGCCGCTTCCCATGTCAGAATGGGACATTTTGACTTATTGGATGGAATGATAAACTTTTTTGATTCAAAGAGAGAAAAATTGCAAATTCATAGTTTTTGTCAAAAAAGTGACAAAGTCCCATTCAGAATGGGCACTTGGAAAAAATTTCAACTTTTTTCATCCAAAAAGTAAAAAAATCAAAATTTCATCTTTTTTAGTCCCAAAAGTGAAAAAATCAAATTTCATTTTTTTTTCATCAAAAAAGTGAAAAAAAAATTCATTCTGAGGGGGGCACTTGGAAAAAATTTCAACTTTTTCCACCAAAAAAGTGAAAAAATCAAAATTTCATCTTTTTTAGTCCCAAAAGTGAAAAAAATCAAATTTATTTTTTATTCTTCAAAAAAAGTGAAAAAAAATCCATTCTGAGTGGGTACTTGGAAAAAAAATTCTACTTTTTTCATCCAAAAAGTGAAAAAAATCCATATTTAATCTTTTTTAGTCCCAAAAGTGAAAAAAATCAAATTTCAATTTTTTTTCTTCAAAAAAGTGACAAAGTCCGGTTCTGAATGGGCACTTGGGAAAAATTTTCTACTTTTTTCATCCAAAAAGTGAAAAAAATCCAAATTCAATACATTTCTTCAAAAAAGTCACAAATTCCCATTCTGAATGGTGACTTAAAAAAAATGTTAACATTTATCGTCCAAAAAGTGGAAAACATCCAAATTTAATTTTCTTCTTCAAAGAAGTAACAAATTCCCATTCTGACAAGCGACTTGGAAGTTCTTTTGACTTTTCACAAAAGTTGAATTTTTTTCTAAGTCCCATCTCATTATGAGATGAGACTTGAGAAAAATATTCAACTTTTGTCTAAGTTGACATGTGTGCCGCTTCCCATGTCAGAATGGGACATTTTTGACTTATTGGATGGAAAGATAAACTTTTTTGATCCAAAGAGTGAAAAATTGCAAATTCATAGTTTTTGTCAAAAAAGTGACAAAGTACCATTCAGAATGGGCACTTGGAAAAAATTACAACTTTTTTTCATCCAAAAAGTAAAAAAATCCAAATTTCATCTTTTTTAGTCCCAAAAGTTGAAAAAATCTAATTTCATTTTTTTTCATCAAAAAAAGTGAAAAAAAAATTCATTCTGAGGGGGGCACTTGGAAAAAATTTCAACTTTTTCCACCAAAAAAGTGAAAAAATCAAAATTTTCATCTTTTTAGTCCCAAAAAGTGAAAAAATCAAAATTTATTTTTTATTCTTCAAAAAAGTGAAAAAAATTACATTCTGAGGGGGCACTTGGAAAAAATTTCTACTTTTTTCATCCAAAAAGTGAAAAAATCCAAATTCAATACATTTCTTCAAAAAAGTCACAAAGTCCCATTCTGAATGGGGACTTAGAAAAACTTTCAACCTTTATCGTCCAAAAAGTGAAAACATCCAAATTTAATTTTCTTCTTCAAAGAAGTAACAAATTCCCATTCTGACAAGCGACTTGGAAGTTCTTTTGACTTTTCACAAAAGTTGAATTTTTTTCTATGGGACTTAGAAAAATATTCAACTTTTGTCTAAGTTGACATGTGTGCCGCTTCCCATGTCAGAATGGGACATTTTGACTTATTGGATGGAAAGATAAACTTTTTTTGATCCAATGAGTGAAAAATTGCAAATTCATAGTTTTTGTCAAAAAAAGTGACAAAAGTCCCATTCTGAGTGGGCACTTGGAAAAAAATGTCAACTTTTTTCACCAAAAAAGTGAAAAAAAATCCAAATTTCATCTTTTTTAGTCCCAGAAGTGAAAAAAATCACATTTCAATTTTTTCTTCAAAAAAGTGAAAAAAAATCCATTCTGATTTGGGTACTTGGAAAAAATTTTCTACTTTTTTCATCCCAAAAAGTGAAAAAATCCATATTTAATCTTTTTTAGTCCCAAAAGTGAAAAAAAACTAATTTCAATTTTTTTCTTCAAAAAAGTGACAAAGTCCGGTTCTGAATGGGCACTTGGAAAAAAATTTCTACTTTTTTTCATCATAAAAGTGAAAAAATCCAAATTCAATACATTTCTTCAAAAAAGTCACAAAGTCCCATTCTGAATGGGGACTTAGAAAAACTTTCAACCTTTATCGTCCAAAAAAGTGAAAAACATCCAAATTTAATTTTCTTCTTCAAAGAAAGTAACAAATTCCCATTCTGACAAGCGACTTGGAAGTTCTTTTGACTTTTCACAAAAGTAGAATTTTTTTCTAAGTCCCATCTCATTATGAGATGGGACTTAAAAAAATATTCAACTTTTGTCTAAGTTGACATGTGTGCCGCTTCCCATGTCAGAATGGAACATTTTGACTTATTGGATGGAAAGATAAACTTTTTTGATCCAAAGAGTGAAAAATTGCAAATTCATAGTTTTTGTCAAAAAAGTGACAAAGTCCCATCCAGAATGGGCACTTGGAAAAAATTTCAACTTTTTTCATCCAAAAAGTAAAAAAATCCAAATGTCATCTTTTTTAGTCCCAAAAGTGAAAAAATCTAATTTCAATTTTTTTCTTCAAAAAAGTGAAAAAAATTCCATTCTGAGTAGGCACTTGGAAAAAATTTCTACTTTTTTCATCCAAAAAGTGAAAAAATCCAAATTTCATCTTTTTTAGTCCCAAAAGTGAAAAAATCTAATTTCAATTTTTTTCTTCAAAAAAGTGACAAAGTCCGGTTCTGAATGGGCACTTGGAGAAAAATTTCTACTTTTTTCATCCAAAAAAGTGAAAAAAATCCAAATTCAATACATTTCTTCAAAAAAGTCACAAAGTCCCATTCTGAATGGGGACTTAGAAAAAATTTAAACCTTTATCGTCCAAAAAGTGAAAACATCCAAATTTAATTTTCTTCTTCAAAGAAGTAACAAATTCCCATTCTGACAAGGGACTTGGAAGTTCTTTTGACTTTTCACAAAAGTTGAATTTTTTTCTAAGTCCCATCTCATTATGAGATGGGACTCAGAAAAATATTCAACTTTTGTCTAAGTTGACATGTGTGCCGCTTCCCATGTCAGAATGGGGACATTTTGACTTATTGGATGGAAAGATAAACTTTTTTTGATCCAAAGAGTGAAAAAATTGCAAATTCATAGTTTTTGTCAAAAAAAATGACAAAGTCCCATTCTGAGTGGGCACTTGGAAAAAATTTCAACTTTTTTCATCCACAAAGTAAAAAAATCCAAATTTCATCTTTTTTAGTCCCAAAAGTGAAAAAAATCAAATTTCAATTTTTTTCATCAAAAAAAGTGAAAAAAAATTCATTCTGAGGGGGCACTTGGAAAAAATTTCAACTTTTTTCACCAAAAAAAGCGAAAAAAAAATCCAAATTTCATCTTTTTTTAGTCCCAGAAGTGAAAAAAATCACATTTCAATTTTTTCTTCAAAAAAGCTGAAAAAAAATCCATTCTGAGTGGTTACTTGGAAAAAAATTTCTACTTTTTTCATCCAAAAAGTGAAAAAATCCATATTTAATCTTTTTTAGTCCCAAAAGTGAAAAAAAACAAATTTCAATTTTTTTTCTTCAAAAAAGTGACAAAGTCCGGTTCTGAATGGGCACTTGGAAAAAATTTCTACTTTTTTTCATCCAAAAAGTGAAAAAATCCAAATTCAATACATTTCTTCAAAAAAGTCAGAAAGTCCCATTCTGAATGGGGACTTAGAAAAACTTTCAACCTTTATCGTCCAAAAAGTGAAAACATCCAAATTTAATTTTCTTCTTCAAAGAAGTAACAATTTCCCATTCTGACAAGCGACTTGGAAGTTCTTTTGACTTTTCACAAAAGTTGAATTTTTTTTCTAAGTCCCATCTCATTATGAGATGGGACTTAGAAAAATATTCAACTTTTGTCTAAGTTGACATGTGTGCCGCTTCCCATGTCAGAATGGGACATTTTGAACTTATTGGATGGAAAGATGAACTTTTTTTGATCCAAAGAGTGAAAAATTGCAAATTCATAGTTTTTTGTCAAAAAAGTGACAAAGTCCCATTCTGAGTGGGCACTTGGAAAAAAATTTCAACTTTTTTCATCCAAAAAGTAAAAAAATCCAAATTTCATCTTTTTTAGTCCCAAAAGTGAAAAAATCAAATTTCAATTTTTTTCATCAAAAAAGTGAAAAAAAAATTCATTCTGAGGGGGCACTTGGAAAAAAAATTCTACTTTTTTCATCCAAAAAGTGAAAAAATCAAAAATTTCATCTTTTTTAGTCCCAAAAGTGAAAAGAATCAAATTTCAAATTTTTTCTTCAAAAAAGTGACAAAGTCCGGTTCTGAATGGGCACTTGGAAAAAATTTCTACTTTTTTCATCCAAAAAGTGAAAAAATCCAAATTCAATACATTTCTTCAAAAAAGTCACAAATTCCCATTCTGAATGGGGACTTAGAAAAAATGTCAACATTTATTGTCCAAAAAGTGAAAACATCCAAATTTAATTTTCTTCTTCAAAGAAGTAACAAATTCCCATTCTGACAAGCGACTTGGAAGTTCTTTTGACTTTTCACAAAAGTTGAATTTTTTTTCTATGGGACTTAGAAAAAATATTCAACTTTTGTCTAAGTTGACATGTTTGCCGCTTCCCATGTCAGAATGGGACATTTTGACTTATTGGATGGAAAGATAAACTTTTTTGATCCAAAGAGTGAAAAATTGCAAATTCATAGTTTTTTGTCAAAAAAGTGACAAAGTCCCATTCTGAGTGGGCACTTGGAAAAAATGTCAACTTTTTTCACCAAAAAAGTGAAAAAAATCCAAATTTCATCTTTTTTAGTCCCAGAAGTGAAAAAAAAATCACATTTCAATTTTTTCTTCAAAAAAGTGAAAAAAAAATCCATTCTGATTGGGTACTTGGAAAAAATTTCTACTTTTTTTCATCCAAAAAGTGAAAAAATCCATATTTAATCTTTTTTAGTCCCAAAAGTGAAAAAAAACTAATTTCAATTTTTTTCTTCAAAAAAGTGACAAAGTCCGGTTCTGAATGGGCACTTGGAAAAAAATTTCTACTTTTTTTCATCATAAAAGTGAAAAAAATCCAAATTCAATACATTTCTTCAAAAAAGTCACAAAAGTCCCATTCTGAATGGGGACTTAGAAAAACTTTCAACCTTTATCGTCCAAAAAGTGAAAACATCCAAATTTAATTTTCTTCTTCAAAGAAGTAACAAATTCCCATTCTGACAAGCGACTTGGAAGTTCTTTTGACTTTTCACAAAAGTAGAATTTTTTTCTAAGTCCCATCTCATTATGAGATGGGACTTAAAAAAAATATTCAACTTTTGTCTAAGTTGACATGTGTGCCGCTTCCCATGTCAGAATGGAACATTTTGACTTATTGGATGGAAAGATAAACTTTTTTTGATCCAAAGAGTGAAAAATTGCAAATTCATAGTTTTTTGTCAAAAAAGTGACAAAGTCCCATCCAGAATGGGCACTTGGAAAAAAATTTCAACTTTTTTCATCCAAAAAGTAAAAAAATCCAAATGTCATCTTTTTTAGTCCCAAAAGTGAAAAAATCTAATTTCAATTTTTTTTCTTCAAAAAAAGTGAAAAAAATTCCATTCTGAGTAGGCACTTGGAAAAAATTTCTACTTTTTTCATCCAAAAAGTGAAAAAATCCAAATTTCATCTTTTTTAGTCCCAAAAGTGAAAAAATCTAATTTCAATTTTTTTTCTTCAAAAAAGTGACAAAGTCCGGTTCTGAATGGGCACTTGGAGAAAATTTTCTACTTTTTTCATCCAAAAAGTGAAAAAATCCAAATTCAATACATTTCTTCAAAAAAGTCACAAAGTCCCATTCTGAATGGGGGACTTAGAAAAAATTTAAACCTTTATCGTCCAAAAAGTGAAAACATCCAAATTTAATTTTCTTCTTCAAAGAAGTAACAAATTCCCATTCTGACAAGGGACTTGGAAGTTCTTTTGACTTTTCACAAAAGTTGAATTTTTTTTTCTAAGTCCCATCTCATTATGAGATGGGACTCAGAAAAAATATTCAACTTTTGTCTAAGTTGACATGTGTGCCGCTTCCCATGTCAGAATGGGACATTTTGACTTATTGGATGGAAAGATAAACTTTTTTGATCCAAAGAGTGAAAAATTGCAAATTCATAGTTTTTGTCAAAAAAATGACAAAGTCCCATTCTGAGTGGGCACTTGGAAAAAATTTCAACTTTTTTCATCCACAAAGTAAAAAAATCCAAATTTCATCTTTTTTAGTCCTAAAAGTGAAAAAATCAAATTTCAATTTTTTTCATCAAAAAAGCGAAAAAAATCCAAATTTCATCTTTTAATTTCAATTTTTTTCATCAAAAAAGCGAAAAAAATCCAAATTTCATCTTTTTTAGTCCCAGAAGTGAAATAAATCACATTTCAATTTTTTCTTCAAAAAAGTGAAAAAAAATCCATTCTGAGTGGTTACTTGGAAAAAAATTTCTACTTTTTTCATCCAAAAAGTGAAAAAATCCATATTTAATCTTTTTTTGTCCCAAAAGTGAAAAAAACAAATTTCAATTTTTTTCTTCAAAAAAGTGACAAAGTCCGGTTCTGAATGGGCACTTGGAAAAAATTTCAACTTTTTCCACCAAAAAAGTGAAAAAATCAAAATTTCATCTTTTTTCGTCCCAAAAGTGAAAAAATCTAATTTATTTTTTATTCTTCAAAAAAGTGAAAAAAATTACATTCTGAGGGGGCACTTGGAAAAAAATTCTACTTTTTTCATCCAAAAAGTGAAAAAATCCAAATTCAATACATTTCTTCAAAAAAGTCACAAAGTCCCATTCTGAATGGGGACTTAGAAATTTTTTTAACCTTTATCGTCCAAAAAGTGAAAACATCCAAATTTAATTTTCTTCTTCAAAGAAGTAACAAATTCCCATTCTGACAAGCGACTTGGAAGTTCTTTTGACTTTTCACAAAAGTTGAATTTTTTTCTAAGTCCCATCTCATTATGAGATGGGACTCAGAAAAATATTCAACTTTTGTCTAAGTTGACATGTGTGCCGCTTCCCATGTCAGAATGGGACATTTTGACTTATTGGATGGAAAGATAAACTTTTTTGATCCAAAGAGTGAAAAATTGCAAATTCATAGTTTTTGTCAAAAAAGTGACAAAGTCCCATTCAGAATGGGCACTTGGAAATAATTTCTACCTTTTCCACCAAAAAAGTGAAAAAATCAAAATTCATCGTTTTTAGTCCCAAAAGTGAAAAAATCAAATTTATTTTTTATTCTTCAAAAAAGTGAAAAAAATCCATTCTGAGTGGGTACTTGGAAAAAAATTCTACTTTTTTCATCCAAAAAGTGAAAAAATCCATATTTAATCTTTTTTAGTCCCAAAAGTGAAAAAATCAAATTTCAATTTTTTTTCTTCAAAAAAGTGACAAAGTCCGGTTCTGAATGGGCACTTGGAAAAAATTTCTACTTTTTTCATCCAAAAAGTGAAAAAAATCCAACTTCAATACATTTCTTCAAAAAAGTCACAAATTCCCATTCTGAATGGGGGACTTAAAAAAAATGTCAACATTTATCGTCCAAAAAGTGAAAACATCCAAATTTAATTTTCTTCTTCAAAGAAGTAACAAATTCCCATTCTGACAAGCGACTTGGAAGTTCTTTTGACTTTTCACAAAAGTTGAATTTTTTCTAAGTCCCATCTCATTATGAGATGGGACTTAGAAAAATATTCAACTTTTGTCTAAGTTGACATGTGTGCCGCTTCCCATGTCAGAATGGGACATTTTGACTTATTGGATGGAAAGATAAACTTTTTTGATCCAAAGAGTGAAAAATTGCAAATTCATAGTTGTTGTCAAAAAATTGACAAAGTCCCATTCTGAGTGGGCACTTGGAAAAAATTTCAACTTTTTTCATCCAAAAAGTAAAAAAATCCAAATTTCATCTTTTTTAGTCCCAAAAGTGAAAAAATCAAATTTCAATTTTTTTCATCAAAAAAGTGAAAAAAAATTCATTCTGAGGGGGCACTTGGAAAAAATTTCAACTTTTTTCACCAAAAAAGTGAAACAAATCCAAATGTCATATTTTTTAGTCCCAAAAGTGCAAAAATCTAATTTCAATTTTTTTCTTCAAAAAAGTGAAAAAAATTCCATTCTGAGTAGGCACTTGGAAAAAATTTCTACTTTTTTCATCCAAAAAGTGAAAAAATCCAAATTTCATCTTTTTTAGTCCCAAAAGTGAAAAAATCTAATTTCAATTTTTTTCTTCAAAAAAGTGACAAAGTCCGGTTCTGAATGGGCACTTGGAGAAAATTTCTACTTTTTTCATCCAAAAAGTGAAAAAATCCAAATTCAATACATTTCTTCAAAAAAGTCACAAAGTCCCATTCTGAATGGGGACTTAGAAAAAATGTCAACATTTATCGTCCAAAAAGTGAAAACATCCAAATTTAATTTTCTTCTTCAAAGAAGTAACAAATTCCCATTCTGACAAGCGACTTGGAAGTTCTTTTGACTTTTCACAAAAGTTGAATTTTTTTCCAAGTCCCATCTCATTATGAGATGGGACTTAGAAAAATATTCAACTTTTGTCTAAATTGACATGTGTGCCGCTTCCCATGTCAGAATGGGACATTTTGACTTATTGGATGGAAAGATAAACTTTTTTGATCCAAAGAGTGAAAAATTGCAAATTCATAGTTTTTGTCAAAAGAGTGACTAAGTCCCATTCAGAATGGGCACTTGGAAAAAATTTCAACTTTTTTCATCCAAAAAGTAAAAAAATCCAAATTTCATCTTTTTTAGTCCCAAAAGTGAAAAAATCCAATTTCAATTTTTTTCATCAAAAAAGTGAAAAAAATATCATTCTGAGGGGGCAGTTGGAAAAAGTTTCAACTTTTTCCACCAAAAAAGTGAAAAAATCAAAATTTCATCTTTTTTAGTCCCAAAAGTGAAAAAATCAAATTTATTTTTTATTCTTCAAAAAAGTGAAAAAAAATTACATTCTGAGGGGGCACTTGGAAAAAATTTCAACTTTTTTCACCAAAAAAGTGAAAAAATCCAAATTTCATCTTTTTTAGTCCCAAATGTGAAAAAATCACATTTCTATTTTTTTCTTCAAAAAGTGAAAAAAATTCCATTCTGAGTGGGCACTTGGAAAAAAATTCTACTTTTTTCATCCAAAAAGTGAAAAAATCCAAATTTCATCTTTTTTAGTCCCAAAAGTGAAAAAATCTAATTTCAATTTTTTTCTTCTAAAAAGTGACAAAGTCCCGTTCTGAATGGGTACTTGGAGAAAATTTCTACTTTTTTCATCCAAAAAGTGAAAAAATCCAAATTCAATACATTTCTTCAAAAAAGTCACAAAGTCCCATTCTGAATGGGGACTTAGAAAAAATGTCAACATTTATCGTCCAAAAAGAGAAAACATCCAAATTTAATTTTCTTCTTCAAAGAAGTAACAAATTCCCATTCTGACAAGCGACTTGGAAGTTCTTTTGACTATTCACAAAAGTTGAATTTTTTTCTAAGTCCCATCTCATTATGAGATGGGACTTAGAAAAATATTCAACTTTTGTCTAAGTTGACATGTGTGCCGCTTCCCATGTCAGAATGGGACATTTTGACTTATTGGATGGAATGATAAACTTTTTTGATCCAAAGAGTGAAAAATTGCAAATTCATAGTTTTTGTCAAAAAAGTGACAAAGTCCCATTCAGAATGGGCACTTGGAAAAAATTTCAACTTTTTTCATCCAAAAAGTAAAAAAATCAAAATTTCATCTTTTTTAGTCCCAAAAGTGAAAAAATCAAATTTCATTTTTTTTCATCAAAAAAGTGAAAAAAAATTCATTCTGAGGGGGCACTTGGAAAAAATTTCAACTTTTTCCACCAAAAAAGTGAAAAAATCAAAATTTCATCTTTTTTAGTCCCAAAAGTGAAAAAATAAAATTTATTTTTTATTCTTCAAAAAAGTGAAAAAAAATCCATTCTGAGTGGGTACTTGGAAAAAATTTCTACTTTTTTCATCCAAAAAGTGAAAAAATCCATATTTAATCTTTTTTAGTCCAAAAAGTGAAAAAATCAAATTTCAATTTTTTTCTTCAAAAAAGTGACAAAGTCCGGTTCTGAATGGGCACTTGGGAAAAATTTCTACTTTTTTCATCCAAAAAGTGAAAAAATCCAAATTCAATACATTTCTTCAAAAAAGTCACAAATTCCCATTCTGAATGGGGACTTAAAAAAAATGTCAACATTTATCGTCCAAAAAGTGAAAACATCCAAATTTAATTTTCTTCTTCAAAGAAGTAACAAATTCCCATTCTGACAAGCGACTTGGAAGTTATTTTGACTTTTCACAAAAGTTGAATTTTTTTCTAAGTCCCATCTCATTATGAGATGGGACTTAGAAAAATATTCAACTTTTGTCTAAGTTGACATGTGTGCCGCTTCCCATGTCAGAATGGGACATTTTGACTTATTGGATGGAAAGATAAACTTTTTTGATCCAAAGAGTGAAAAATTGCAAATTCATAGTTTTTGTCAAAAAAGTGACAAAGTCCCATTCAGAATGGGCACTTGGAAAAAATTTCAACTTTTTTCATCCAAAAAGTAAAAAAATCCAAATTTCATCTTTTTTAGTCCAAAAGTGAAAAAATCTAATTTCATTTTTTTTCATCAAAAAGTGAAAAAAAATTCATTCTGAGGGGGCACTTGGAAAAAATTTCAACTTTTTCCACCAAAAAAGTGAAAAATCAAAATTTCATCTTTTTTAGTCCCAAAAGTGAAAAAATCAAATTTATTTTTTATTCTTCAAAAAAGTGAAAAAAATTACATTCTGAGGGGGCACTTGGAAAAAATTTCTACTTTTTTCATCCAAAAAGTGAAAAAATCCAAATTCAATACATTTCTTCAAAAAAGTCACAAAGTCCCATTCTGAATGGGGACTTAGAAAAAATTTAAACCTTTATCGTCCAAAAAGTGAAAACATCCAAATTTAATTTTCTTCTTCAAAGAAGTAACAAATTCCCATTCTGACAAGCGACTTGGAAGTTCTTTTGACTTTTCACAAAAGTTGAATTTTTTTCTATGGGACTTAGAAAAATATTCAACTTTTGTCTAAGTTGACATGTGTGCCGCTTCCCATGTCAGAATGGGACATTTTGACTTATTGGATGGAAAGATAAACTTTTTTGATCCAAAGAGTGAAAAATTGCAAATTCATAGTTTTTGTCAAAAAAGTGACAAAGTCCCATTCAGAATGGGCACTTGGAAAAAATTTCAACTTTTTTTCATCCAAAAAGTAAAAAAATCCAAATTTCATCTTTTTTAGTCCCAAAAGTGAAAAAATCTAATTTCATTTTTTTTCATCAAAAAAGTGAAAAAAAAATTCATTCTGAGGGGGCACTTGGAAAAATTTCAACTTTTTCCACCAAAAAAGTGAAAAAATCAAAATTTCATCTTTTTTAGTCCCAAAAGTGAAAAAATCAAATTTATTTTTTATTCTTCAAAAAAGTGAAAAAAATTACATTCTGAGGGGGCACTTGGAAAAAATTTCTACTTTTTTCATCCAAAAAGTGAAAAAATCCAAATTCAATACATTTCTTCAAAAAAGTCACAAAGTCCCATTCTGAATGGGGACTTAGAAAAAATTTAAACCTTTATCGTCCAAAAGTGAAACATCCAAATTTAATTTTCTTCTTCAAAGAAGTAACAAATTCCCATTCTGACAAGCGACTTGGAAGTTCTTTTGACTTTTCACAAAAGTTGAATTTTTTTCTAAGTCCCATCTCATTATGAGATGGGACTTAGAAAAATATTCAACTTTTGTCTAAGTTGACATGTGTGCCGCTTCCCATGTCAGAATGGGACATTTTGACTTATTGGATGGAAAGATGAACTTTTTTGATCCAAAGAGTGAAAAATTGCAAATTCATAGTTTTTGTCAAAAAAGTGACAAAGGTCCCATTCTGAGTGGGCACTTGGAAAAAATTTCAACTTTTTTCATCCAAAAAGTAAAAAAATCCAAATTTCATCTTTTTTAGTCCCAAAAGTGAAAAAATCAAATTTCAATTTTTTTCATCAAAAAAGTGAAAAAAAATTCATTCTGAGGGGGCACTTGGAAAAAATTTCAACTTTTTTCACCAAAAAAGTGAAAAAATCCAAATTTCATCTTTTTTAGTCCCAAAAGTGAAAAAAATCACATTTCAATTTTTTCTTCAAAAAGTGAAAAAAGTTCCATTCTGAGTGGGCACTTGGAAAAAATTTCAACTTTTTTCATCCAAAAAGTGAAAAAATCCAAATTCAATACATTTCTTCAAAAAAGTCACAAAGTCCCATTCTGAATGGGGACTTAGAAAAACTTTCAACCTTTATCGTCCAAAAAGTGAAAACATCCAAATTTAATTTTCTTCTTCAAAGAAGTAACAAATTCCCATTCTGACAAGCGACTTGGAAGTTCTTTTGACTTTTCACAAAAGTAGAATTTTTTTCTAAGTCCCATCTCATTATGAGATGGGACTTAGAAAAATATTCAACTTTTGTCTAAGTTGGACATGTGTGCCGCTTCCCCTGTCAGAATGGGACATTTTGACTTATTGGATGGAAAGATAAACTTTTTTGATCCAAAGAGTGAAAAATTGCAAATTCATAGTTTTTGTCAAAAAAGTGACAAAGTCCCATTCAGAATGGGCACTTGGAAAAAATTTCAACTTTTTTCATCCAAAAAGTAAAAAAAATCCAAATGTCATCTTTTTTAGTCCCAAAAGTGCAAAAATCTAATTTCAATTTTTTTCTTCAAAAAAGTGAAAAAAATTCCATTCTGAGTAGGCACTTGGAAAAAATTTCTACTTTTTTCATCCAAAAAGTGAAAAAATCCAAATTTCATCTTTTTTAGTCCCAAAGGTGAAAAAATCTAATTTCAATTTTTTCTTCAAAAAAGTGACAAAGTCCGGTTCTGAATGGGCACTTGGAGAAAATTTCTACTTTTTTCATCCAAAAAGTGAAAAAATCCAAATTCAATACATTTCTTCAAAAAAGTCACAAAGTCCCATTCTGAATGGGGACTTAGAAAAAATGTCAACATTTATCGTCCAAAAAGTGAAAACATCCAAATTTAATTTTCTTCTTCAAAGAAGTAACAAATTCCCATTCTGACAAGCGACTTGGAAGTTCTTTTGACTTTTCACAAAAGTTGAATTTTTTTCCAAGTCCCATCTCATTATGAGATGGGACTTAGAAAAATATTCAACTTTTGTCTAAATTGACATGTGTGCCGCTTCCCATGTCAGAATGGGACATTTTGACTTATTGGATGGAAAGATAAACTTTTTTGATCCAAAGAGTGAAAAATTGCAAATTCATAGTTTTTGTCAAAAGAGTGACAAAGTCCCATTCAGAATGGGCACTTGGAAAAAATTTCAACTTTTTTCATCCAAAAAGTAAAAAAATCCAAATTTCATCTTTTTTAGTCCCAAAAGTGAAAAAATCCAATTTCAATTTTTTTCATCAAAAAATTGAAAAAAATATCATTCTGAGGGGGCACTTGGAAAAAGTTTCAACTTTTTCCACCAAAAAAGTGAAAAAATCAAAATTTCATCTTTTTTAGTCCCAAAAGTGAAAAAATCAATTTTTTTTTTTTCTTCAAAAAAGTGAAAAAAATTCCATTCTGAGTGGGCACTTGGAAAAAATTTCTACTTTTTTCATCCAAAAGTGAAAAAATCCAAATTTCATCTTTTTTAGTCCCAAAAGTGAAAAAAATCACATTTCAATTTTTCTTCAAAAAAGTGAAAAAAGTTCCATTCTGAGTGGGCACTTGGAAAAAATTTCAACTTTTTTCATCCAAAAAGTGAAAAAATCCAAATTCAATACATTTCTTCAAAAAAGTCACAAAGTCCCATTCTGAATGGGGACTTAGAAAAACTTTCAACATTTATCGTCCAAAAAGTGAAAACATCCTAATTTAATTTTCTTCTTCAAAGAAGTAACAAATTCCCATTCTGACAAGCGACTTGGAAGTTCTTTTGACTTTTCACAAAAGTTGAATTTTTTTCTAAGTCCCATCTCATTATGAGATGGGACTTAGAAAAATATTCAACTTTTGTCTAAGTTGACATGTGTGCCGCTTCCCATGTCAGAATGGGACATTTTGACTTATTGGATGGAAAGATAAACTTTTTTTGATCCAAAGAGTGAAAAATTGCAAATTCATAGTTTTTGTCAAAAAAGTGACAAAGTCCCATCCAGAATGGGCACTTGGAAAAAATTTCAACTTTTTTCATCCAAAAAGTAAAAAAATCCAAATGTCATCTTTTTTAGTCCCAAAAGTGAAAAAATCTAATTTCAATTTTTTTCTTCAAAAAAGTGAAAAAAATTCCATTCTGCGTAGGCACTTGGAAAAAAATTCTACTTTTTTCATCCAAAAAGTGAAAAAATCCCAAATTTCATCTTTTTTAGTCCCAAAAGTGAAAAAATCTAATTTCAATTTTTTTCTTCAAAAAAGTGACAAAGTCCGGTTCTGAATGGGCACTTGGAGAAAATTTCTACTTTTTTCATCCAAAAAGTGAAAAAATCCAAATTCAATACATTTCTTCAAAAAAGTCACAAAGTCCCATTCTGAATGGGGACTTAGAAAAAATGTCAACATTTATCGTCCAAAAAGTGAAAACATCCAAATTTAATTTTCTTCTTCAAAGAAGTAACAAATTCCCATTCTGACAAGCGACTTGGAAGTTCTTTTGACTTATCACAAAAGTTGAATTTTTTTCTAAGTCCCATCTCATTATGAGATGGGACTTAGAAAAATATTCAACTTTTGTCTAAGTTGACATGTGTGCCGCTTCCCATGTCAGAATGGGACATTTTGACTTATTGGATGGAAAGATAAACTTTTTTGATCCAAAGAGTGAAAAATTGCAAATTCATAGTTTTTGTCAAAAAAGTGACAAAGTCCCATTCAGAATGGGCACTTGGAAAAAATTTCAACTTTTTTCATCCAAAAAGTAAAAAAAATCCAAATTTAATCTTTTTTAGTCCCAAAAGTGAAAAAATCAAATTTCATTTTTTTTCATCAAAAAAGTGAAAAAAATTCATTCTGAGGGGGCACTTGGAAAAAATTTCAACTTTTTCCACCAAAAAAGTGAAAAAATCAAAATTTCATCGTTTTTAGTCCCAAAAGTGAAAAAATCAAATTTATTTTTTATTCTTCAAAAAAGTGAAAAAAATTACATTCTGAGGGGGCACTTGGAAAAAATTTCTACTTTTTTCATCCAAAAAGTGAAAAAATCCATATTTAATCTTTTTTAGTCCCAAAAGTGAAAAAATCAAATTTCAATTTTTTTCTTCAAAAAAGTGACAAAGTCCGGTTCTGAATGGGCACTTGTGAAAAATTTCTACTTTTTTCATCCAAAAAGTGAAAAAATCCAAATTCAATACATTTCTTCAAAAAAGTCACAAATTCCCATTCTGAATGGGGACTTAGAAAAAATGTCAACATTTATCGTCCAAAAAGTGAAAACATCCAAATTTAATTTTCTTCTTCAAAGAAGTAACAAATTCCCATTCTGACAAGCGACTTGGAAGTTCTTTTGACTTTTCACAAAAGTTGAATTTTTTTCTAAGTCCATCTCATTATGAGATGGGACTTAGAAAAATATTCAACTTTTGTCTAAGTTGACATGTGTGCCGCTTCCCATGTCAGAATGGGACATTTTGACTTATTGGATGGAAAGATAAACTTTTTTGATCCAAAGAGTGAAAAATTGCAAATTCATAGTTTTTGTCAAAAAAGTGACAAAGTCCCATTCAGAATGGGCACTTGGAAAAATTACAACTTTTTTCATCCAAAAAGTAAAAAAATCCAAATTTCATCTTTTTAGTCCCAAAAGTGAAAAAATCTAATTTCATTTTTTTTCATCAAAAAAGTGAAAAAAAAATTCATTCTGAGGGGGCAGTTGGAAAAAATTTCAACTTTTTCCACCAAAAAAGTGAAAAAATCAAAATTTCATCTTTTTTAGTCCCAAAAGTGAAAAAATCAAATTTATTTTTTATTCTTCAAAAAGTGAAAAAAATTACATTCTGAGGGGGCACTTGGAAAAAATTTCTACTTTTTTCATCCAAAAAGTGAAAAAATCCAAATTCAATACATTTCTTCAAAAAAGTCACAAAGTCCCATTCTGAATGGGGACTTAGAAAAAAATTTAAACCTTTATCGTCCAAAAAGTGAAAACATCCAAATTTAATTTTCTTCTTCAAAGAAGTAACAAATTCCCATTCTGACAAGCGACTTGGAAGTTCTTTTGACTTTTCACAAAAGTTGAATTTTTTTCTAAGTCCCATCTCATTATGAGATGGGACTAAGAAAAATATTCAACTTTTGTCTAAGTTGACATGTGTGCCGCTTCCCATGTCAGAATGGGACATTTTGACTTATTGGATGGAAGATAAACTTTTTGATCCAAAGAGTGAAAAATTGCAAATTCATAGTTTTTGTCAAAAAAATGACAAAGTCCCATTCTGAGTGGGCACTTGGAAAAAATGTCAACTTTTTTCACCAAAAAAGTGAAAAAAATCCAAATTTCATCTTTTTTAGTCCCAGAAGTGAAAAAAATCACATTTCAATGTTTCCTTCTAAAAAGTGAAAAAAAATCCATTCTGATTGGGCACTTGGAAAAAATTTCTACTTTTTTCATCCAAAAAGTGAAAAAATCATTATTTAATCTTTTTTAGTCCCAAAAGTGAAAAAAACTAATTTCAATATTTTTTCTTCAAAAAAGTGACAAAGTCCGGTTCTGAATGGGCACTTGGGAAAAATTTCTACTTTTTTCATCCAAAAAGTGAAAAAATCCAAATTCAATACATTTCTTCAAAAAAGTCACAAAGTCCCATTCTGAATGGGGACTTTGAAAAACTTTCAACCTTTATCGTCCAAAAAGTGAAAACATCCAAATTTAATTTTCTTCTTCAAAGAAGTAACAAATTCCCATTCTGACAAGCGACTTGGAAGTTCTTTTGACTTTTCACAAAAGTAGAATTTTTTTCTAAGTCCCATCTCATTATGAGATGGGACTTAGAAAAATATTCAACTTTTGTCTAAGTTGACATGTGTGCCGCTTCCCATGTCAGAATGGGACATTTTGACTTATTGGATGGAAAGATAAACTTTTTTGATCCAAAGAGTGAAAAATTGCAAATTCATAGTTTTTGTCAAAAAAGTTACAAAGTCCCATCCAGAATGGGCACTTGGAAAAAATTTCAACTTTTTTCATCCAAAAATTAAAAAAATCCAAATGTCATCTTTTTAGTCCCAAAAGTGAAAACATCTAATTTCAATTTTTTTCTTCAAAAAAGTGAAAAAAATTCCATTCTGAGTAGGCACTTGGAAAAAATTTCTACTTTTTTCATCCAAAAAGTGAAAAAATCCAAATTTCATCTTTTTTAGTCCCAAAAGTGAAAAAAATCAAATTTCATTTTTTTTCATCAAAAAAGTGAAAAAAATTAATTCTGAGGGGGCACTTGGAAAAAATTTCAACTTTTTCCACCAAAAAAGTGAAAAAATCTAAATTTCATCGTTTTTAGTCCCAAAAGTGAAAAAAATCAAATTTATTTTTTATTCTTCAAAAAAGTGAAAAAAATTACATTCTGAGGGGGCACTTGGAAAAAATTTCTACTTTTTTCATCCAAAAAGTGAAAAAATCCATATTTAATCTTTTTTAGTCCCAAAAGTGAAAAAATCAAATTTCAATTTTTTTCTTCAAAAAAGTGACAAAGTCCGGTTCTGAATGGGCACTTGGGAAAAATTTCTACTTTTTTCATCCAAAAAGTGAAAAAATCCAAATTCAATACATTTCTTCAAAAAAGTCACAAATTCCCATTCTGAATGGGGACTTAGAAAAAATGTCAACATTTATCGTCCAAAAAGTGAAAACATCCAAATTTAATTTTCTTCTTCAAAGAAGTAACAAATTCCCATTCTGACAAGGGACTTGGAAGTTCTTTTGACTTTTCACAAAAGTTGAATTTTTTTCTAAGTCCCATCTCATTATGAGATGGGACTCAGAAAAATATTCAACTTTTGTCTAAGTTGACATGTGTGCCGCTTCCCATGTCAGAATGGGACATTTTGACTTATTGGATGGAAAGATAAACTTTTTTGATCCAAAGAGTGAAAAATTGCAAATTCATAGTTTTTGTCAAAAAAAGTGACAAAGTCCCATTCAGAATGGGCACTTGGAAACAATTTCAACTTTTTTCATCCAAAAAGTAAAAAAATCCAAATTTCATCTTTTTTAGTCCCAAAAGTGAAAAAATCTAATTTCATTTTTTTTCATCAAAAAAGTGAAAAAAAATCATTCTGAGGGGGCACTTGGAAAAAATTTCAACTTTTCCACCCAAAAAGTGAAAAAATCAAAATTTCATCCTTTTTGTCCCAAAAGTGAAAAAATCAAATTTATTTTTCTTCTTCAAAAAAGTGAAAAAAAATTACATTCTGAGGGGGCACTTGGAAAAAATTTCTACTTTTTTCATCCAAAAAGTGAAAAAATCCATATTTAATCTTTTTTAGTCCCAAAAGTGAAAAAAATCTAATTTCAATTTTTTTCTTCAAAAAAGTGAAAAAAATTACATTCTGAGGGGGCACTTGGAAAAAATTTCTACTTTTTTCATCCAAAAAGTGAAAAAAATCCATATTTAATCTTTTTAGTCCCAAAAGTGAAAAAATCTAATTTCAATTTTTTTCTTCAAAAAAGTGAAAAAATTCCATTCTGAGTAGGCACTTGGAAAAAATTTCTACTTTTTTCATCCAAAAAGTGAAAAAATCCAAATTTCATCTTTTTTAGTCCCAAAAGTGAAAAAATCTAATTTCAATTTTTTTCTTCAAAAAAGTGACAAAGTCCGGTTCTGAATGGGCACTTGGAGAAAATTTCTACTTTTTTCATCCAAAAAGTGAAAAAATCCAAATTCAATACATTTCTTCAAAAAAGTCACAAAGTCCCATTCTGAATGGGGACTTAGAAAAAATGTCAACATTTATCGTCCAAAAAGTGAAAACATCCAATTTAATTTTCTTCTTCAAAGAAGTAACAAATTCCCATTCTGACAAGCGATTTGGAAGTTCTTTTGAATTTTCACAAAAGTTGAATTTTTTTCTAAGTCCCATCTCATTATGAGATGGGACTTAGAAAAATATTCAACTTTTGTCTAAGTTGACATGTGTGCCGCTTCCCATGTCAGAATGGGACATTTTGACTTATTGGATGGAAAGATAAACTTTTTTGATCCAAAGAGTGAAAAATTGCAAATTCATAGTTTTTGTCAAAAAGTGACAAAGTCCCATTAAGAATGGGCACTTGGAAAAAATTTCAACTTTTTTCATCCAAAAAGTAAAAAAATCCAAATTTAATCTTTTTTAGTCCCAAAAGTGAAAAAATCAAATTTCATTTTTTTTCATCAAAAAAGTGAAAAAAAATTCATTCTGAGGGGGCACTTGGAAAAAATTTCAACTTTTTCCACCCAAAAAGTGAAAAAATCAAAATTTCATCGTTTTTAGTCCCAAAAGTGAAAAAATCAAATTTATTTTTTATTCTTCAAAAAGTGAAAAAAATTACATTCTGAGGGGACACTTGGAAAAAATTTCTACTTTTTTCATCCAAAAAGTGAAAAAATCCATATTTAATCTTTTTTAGTCCAAAAGTGAAAAAATCAAATTTCAATTTTTTTCTTCAAAAAAGTGACAAAGTCCGGTTCTGAATGGGCACTTGGGAAAAATTTCTACTTTTTTCATCCAAAAAGTGAAAAAATCCAAATTCAATACATTTCTTCAAAAAAGTCACAAATTCCCATTCTGAATGGGGACTTAGAAAAAATGTCAACCATTTATCGTCCAAAAAGTGAAAACATCCAAATTTAATTTTCTTCTTCAAAGAAGTAACAAATTCCCATTCTGACAAGCGACTTGGAAGTTCTTTTGACTTTTCACAAAAGTTGAATTTTTTTCTAAGTCCCATCTCATTATGAGATGGGACTTAGAAAAATATTCAACTTTTGTCTAAGTTGACATGTGTGCCGCTTCCCCATGTCAGAATGGGACATTTTGACTTATTGGATGGAAAGATGAACTTTTTTGATCCAAAGAGTGAAAAATTGCAAATTCATAGTTTTTGTCAAAAAAGTGACAAAGTCCCATTCTGAGTGGGCACTTGGAAAAAATTTCAACTTTTTTCATCCAAAAAGTACAAAAATCCAAATTTCATCTTTTTTAGTCCCAAAAGTGAAAAAATCAAATTTCAATTTTTTTCATCAAAAAAGTGAAAAAAAAATCATTCTGAGGGGGCACTCGGAAAAAATTTCAACTTTTTCCACCAAAAAAGTGAAAAAATCAAAATTTCATCGTTTTTAGTCCCAAAAGTGAAAAAAACAAATTTATTTTTTATTCTTCAAAAAGTGAAAAAAATTACATTCTGAGGGGGCACTTGGAAAAAATTTCTACTTTTTTCATCCAAAAAGTGAAAAAATCCATATTTAATATTTTTTAGTCCCAAAAGTGAAAAAAACAAATTTCAATTTTTTTCTTCAAAAAAGTGACAAAGTCCGGTTCTGAATGGGCACTTGGGAAAAATTTCTACTTTTTTCATCCAAAAAGTGAAAAAATCCAAATTCAATACATTTCTTCAAAAAAGTCACAAATTCCCATTCTGAATGGGGACTTAGAAAAAATGTCAACATTTATCGTCCAAAAGTGAAAACATCCAAATTTAATTTTCTTCTTCAAAGAAGTAACAAATTCCCATTCTGACAAGCGACTTGGAAGTTCTTTTGACTTTTCACAAAAGTTGAATTTTTTTCTAAGTCCCATCTCATTATGAGATGGGACTTAGAAAAATATTCAACTTTTGTCTAAGTTGACATGTGTGCCGCTTCCCATGTCAGAATGGGACATTTTGACTTATTGGATGGAAAGATAAACTTTTTTGAACCAAAGAGTGAAAAATTGCAAATTCATAGTTTTTGTCAAAAAAGTGACAAAGTCCCATTCAGAATGGGCACTTGGAAAAAATTTCAACTTTTTTCATCCAAAAAGTAAAAAAATCCAAATTTCATCTTTTTTAGTCCCAAAAGTGAAAAAATCTAATTTCATTTTTTTTCATCAAAAAAGTGAAAAAAAAATTTCTTCTGAGGGGGCACTTGGAAAAAATTTCAACTTTTTCCACCAAAAAAGTGAAAAAATCAAAATTTCATCTTTTTTAGTCCCAAAAGTGAAAAAATCAAATTTATTTTTTATTCTTCAAAAAAGTGAAAAAAATTACATTCTGAGGGGGCACTTGGAAAAAATTTCTACTTTTTTCATCCAAAAAGTGAAAAAATCCAAATTCAATACATTTCTTCAAAAAGTCACAAAGTCCCATTCTGAATGGGGACTTAGAAAAAATTTAAATCTTTATCGTCCAAAAAGTGAAAACATCCAAATTTAATTTTCTTCTTCAAAGAAGTAACAAATTCCCATTCTGACAAGCGATTTGGAAGTTCTTTTGACTTTTCACAAAAGTTGAATTTTTTTCTAAGTCCCATCTCATTATGAGATGGACTTAGAAAAATATTCAACTTTTGTCTAAGTTGACATGTGTGCCGCTTCCCATGTCAGAATGGGACATTTTGACTTATTGGATGGAAAGATAAACTTTTTTGATCCAAAGAGTGAAAAATTGCAAATTCATAGTTTTTGTCAAAAAAGTGACAAAGTCCCATTAAGAATGGGCACTTGGAAAAAATTTCAACTTTTTTCATCCAAAAAGTAAAAAAATCCAAATTTAATCTTTTTTAGTCCCAAAAGTGAAAAAATCAAATTTCATTTTTTTCATCAAAAAAGTGAAAAAAATTCATTCTGAGGGGGCACTTGGAAAAAATTTCAACTTTTTCCACCCAAAAAGTGAAAAAATCAAAATTTCATCGTTTTTAGTCCCAAAAGTGAAAAAATCAAATTTATTTTTTATTCTTCAAAAAAGTGAAAAAAAATCCATTCTGAGTGGGTACTTGGAAAAAATTTCTACTTTTTTCATCCAAAAAGTGAAAAAATCCATATTTAATCTTTTTTAGTCCCAAAAGTGAAAAAATCAAATTTCAATTTTTTTCTTCAAAAAAGTGACAAAGTCCGGTTCTGAATGGGCACTTGGGAAAAATTTCTACTTTTTTCATCCAAAAAGTGAAAAAATCCAAATTCAATACATTTCTTCAAAAAAGTCACAAATTCCCATTCTGAATGGGGACTTAGAAAAAATGTCAACATTTATCGTCCAAAAAGTGAAAACATCCAAATTTAATTTTCTTCTTCAAAGAAGTAACAAATTCCCATTCTGACAAGCGACTTGGAAGTTCTTTTGACTTTTCACAAAAGTTGAATTTTTTTCTAAGTCCCATCTCATTATGAGATGGGACTTAGAAAAATATTCAACTTTTGTCTAAGTTGACATGTGTGCCGCTTCCCATGTCAGAATGGGACATTTTGACTTATTGGATGGAAAGATGAACTTTTTTGATCCAAAGAGTGAAAAATTGCAAATTCATAGTTTTTGTCAAAAAAGTGACAAAGTCCCATTCTGAGTGGGCACTTGGAAAAAATTTCAACTTTTTTCATCCAAAAAGTACAAAAATCCAAATTTCATCTTTTTTAGTCCCAAAAGTGAAAAAATCAAATTTCAATTTTTTTCATCAAAAAAGTGAAAAAAAAATCATTCTGAGGGGGCACTCGGAAAAAATTTCAACTTTTTCCACCAAAAAAGTGAAAAAATCAAAATTTCATCTTTTTTAGTCCCAAAAGTGAAAAAATCAAATTTATTTTTTATTCTTCAAAAAAGTGAAAAAAATTACATTCTGATGGGGCACTTGGAAAAAATTTCTACTTTTTTCATCCAAAAAGTGAAAAAATCCAAATTCAATACATTTCTTCAAAAAAGTCACAAAGTCCCATTCTGAATGGGGACTTAGAAAAAATTTAAATCTTTATCGTCCAAAAGTGAAAACATCCAAATTTAATTTTCTTCTTCAAAGAAGTAACAAATTCCCATTCTGACAAGCGACTTGGAAGTTCTTTTGACTTTTCACAAAAGTTGAATTTTTTTCTAAGTCCCATCTCATTATGAGATGGGACTAAGAAAAATATTCAACTTTTGTCTAAGTTGACATGTGTGCCGCTTCCCATGTCAGAATGGGACATTTTGACTTATCGGATGGAAAGATAAACTTTTTTGATCCAAAGAGTGAAAAATTGCAAATTCATAGTTTTTGTCAAAAAAATGACAAAGTCCCATTCTGAGTGGGCACTTGGAAAAAATGTCAACTTTTTTCACCAAAAAAGTGAAAAAAATCCAAATTTCATCTTTTTTAGTCCCAGAAGTGAAAAAAATCACATTTCAATTTTTTCTTCAAAAAAGTGAAAAAAAATCCATTCTGATTGGGTACTTGGAAAAAATTTCTACTTTTTTCATCCAAAAGTGAAAAAATCCATATTTAATCTTTTTTAGTCCCAAAAGTGAAAAAAACTAATTTCAATTTTTTTCTTCAAAAAAGTGACAAAGTCCGGTTCTGAATGGGCACTTGGAAAAAATTTCTACTTTTTTCATCCAAAAAGTGAAAAAATCCAAATTCAATACATTTCTTCAAAAAAGTCACAAAGTCCCATTCTGAATGGGGACTTAGAAAAACTTTCAACCTTTATCGTACAAAAAGTGAAAACATCCAAATTTAATTTTCTTCTTCAAAGAAGTAACAAATTCCCATTCTGTCAAGCGACTTGGAAGTTCTTTTGACTTTTCACAAAAGTAGAATTTTTTCTAAGTCCCATCTCATTATGAGATGGGACTTAGAAAAATATTCAACTTTTGTCTAAGTTGACATGTGTGCCGCTTCCCATGTCAGAATGGGATATTTTGACTTATTGGATGGAAAGATAAACTTTTTTGATCCAAAGAGTGAAAAATTGCAAATTCATAGTTTTTGTCAAAAAAGTGACAAAGTCCAATTCTGAGTGGGCACTTGGAAAAAATTTCAACTTTTTTCATCCAAAAAGTAAAAAAATCCAAATTTCATCTTTTTAAGTCCCAAAAGTGAAAAAATCAAATTTCAATTTTTTTCATCAAAAAAGTGAAAAAAAATTCATTCTGAGGGGGCACTCGGAAAAAATTTCAACTTTTTCCACCAAAAAAGTGAAAAAATCAAAATTTCATCGTTTTTAGTCCCAAAAGTGAAAAAATCAAATTTATTTTTTATTCTTCAAAAAAGTGAAAAAAATTACATTCTGAGGGGGCACTTGGAAAAAATTTCTACTTTTTTCATCCAAAAAGTGAAAAAATCCATATGTAATCTTTTTTAGTCCCAAAAGTGAAAAAATCAAATTTCAATTTTTTTCTTCAAAAAAGTGACAAAGTCCGGTTCTGAATGGGCACTTGGGAAAAATTTCTACTTTTTTCATCCAAAAAGTGAAAAAATCCAAATTCAATACATTTCTTCAAAAAAGTCACAAATTCCCATTCTGAATGGGGACTTAGAAAAAATGTCAACATTTATCGTCCAAAAAGTGAAAACATCCAAATTTAATTTTCTTCTTCAAAGAAGTAATACATTCCCATTCTGACAAGCGACTTGGAAGTTCTTTTGACTTTTCACAAAAGTTGAATTTTTTTCTAAGTCCCATCTCATTATGAGATGGGACTTAGAAAAAATATTCAACTTTTGTCTAAGTTGACATGTGTGCCGCTTCCCATGTCAGAATGGGACATTTTGACTTATTGGATGGAAAGATAAACTTTTTTGATCCAAAGAGTGAAAAATTGCAAATTCATAGTTTTTGTCAAAAAAGTGACAAAGTCCCATCCAGAATGGGCACTTGGACAAAATTTCAACTTTTTTCATCCAAAAAGTAAAAAAATCCAAATGTCATCTTTTTTAGTCCAAAAGTGAAAAAATCTAATTTCATTTTTTTTCATCAAAAAAGTGAAAAAAAAATTCATTCTGAAGGGGCACTTGGAAAAAATTTCAACTTTTTCCACCAAAAAAAGTGAAAAAATCAAAATTTCATCTTTTTTAGTCCAAAAGTGAAAAAATCTAATTTATTTTTTATTCTTCAAAAAAGTGAAAAAAATTAAATTCTGAGGGGGCACTTGGAAAAAATTTCTACTTTTTTCATCCAAAAAGTGAAAAAATCCAAATTCAATACATTTCTTCAAAAAAGTCACAAAGTCCCATTCTGAATGGGGACTTAGAAAACATTTAAACCTTTATCGTCCAAAAAGTGAAAACATCCAAATTTAATTTTCTTCTTCAAAGAAGTAACAAATTCCCATTCTGATAAGGGACTTGGAAGTTCTTTTGACTTTTCACAAAAGTTGAATTTTTTTCTAAGTCCAATCTCATTATGAGATGGGACTCGGAAAAATATTCAACTTTTGTCTAAGTTGACATGTGTGCCGCTTCCCATGTCAGAATGGGACATTTTGACTTATTGGATGGAAAGATAAACTTTTTTGATCCAAAGAGTGAAAAATTGCAAATTCATAGTTTTTGTCAAACAAATGACAAAGTCCCATTCTGAGTGGGCACTTGGAAAAAATTTCAACTTTTTTCATCCAAAAAGTAAAAAATCCAAATTTCATCTTTTTTAGTCCCAAAAGTGAAAAAATCAAATTTCAATTTTTTTCATCAAAAAAGTGAAAAAAAATTCATTCTGAGGGGGCACTTGGAAAAATTTCAACTTTTTTCACCAAAAAAGTGAAAAAATCCTAATTTCATCTTTTTTAGTCCCAGAAGTGAAAAAAATCACATTTCAATTTTTTCTTCAAAAAAGTGAAAAAAGTTCCATTCTGAGTGGGCACTTGGAAAAAATTTCAACTTTTTTCATCCAAAAAGTGAAAAAATCCAAATTCAATACATTTCTTCAAAAAAGTCACAAAGTCCCATTCTGAATGGGGACTTAAAAAAATTTAAACCTTTATCGTCCAAAAAGTGAAAAACATCCAAATTTAATTTTCTTCTTCAAAGAAGTAACAAATTCCCATTCTGACAAGCGACTTGGAAGTTCTTTTGACTTTTCACAAAAGTTGAATTTTTTCTAAGTCCCATCTCATTATGAGATGGGACTAAGAAAAATATTCAACTTTTGTCTAAGTTGACATGTGTGCCGCTTCCCATGTCAGAATGGGACATTTTGACTTATTGGATGGAAAGATAAACTTTTTTGATCCAAAGAGTGAAAAATTGCAAATTCATAGTTTTTGTCAAAAAAATGACAAAGTCCCATTCAGAGTGGGCACTTGGAAAAAATGTCAACTTTTTTCAACAAAAAAGTGAAAAAAATCCAAATTTCATCTTTTTTAGTCCCAGAAGTGAAAAAAATCACATTTCAATTTTTTCTTCAAAAAAGTGAAAAAAAATCCATTCTGATTGGGTACTTGGAAAAAATTTCTACTTTTTTCATCCAAAAAGTGAAAAAATACATATTTAATCTTTTTTAGTCCCAAAAGTGAAAAAAACTAATTTCAATTTTTTTCTTCAAAAAAGTGACAAAGTCCGGTTCTGAATGGGCACTTGGAAAAAATTTCTACTTTTTTCATCCAAAAAGTGAAAAAATCCAAATTCAATACATTTCTTCCAAAAAGTCACAAAGTCCCATTCTGACAAGCGACTTGGAAGTTCTTTTGACTTTTCACAAAAGTTGAATTTTGTTCTAAGTCCCATCTCATTATGAGATGGGACTTAGAAAAATATTCAACTTTTGTCTAAGTTGACATGTGTGCCGCTTCCCATGTCAGAATGGGGACATTTTGACTTATTGGATGGAAAGATAAACTTTTTTGATCCAAAGAGTGAAAATTGCAAATTCATAGTTTTTGTCAAAAAAGTGACAAAGTCCCATTCAGAATGGGCACTTGGAAAAAATTTCAACTTTTTTCATCCAAAAAGTAAAAAAATCCAAATTTCATCTTTTTTAGTCACAAAAGTGAAAAAATCTAATTTCATTTTTTTCATCAAAAAAGTGAAAAAAAATTCATTCTGAGGGGGCACTTGGAAAAAATTTCAACTTTTTCCACCAAAAAAGTGAAAAAATCAAAATTTCATCTTTTTTAGTCCCAAAAGTGAAAAAATCTAATTTATTTTTTATTCTTCAAAAAAGTGAAAAAAATTACATTCTGAGGGGGCACTTGGAAAAAATTTCTACTTTTTTCATCCAAAAAAGTGAAAAAATCCAAATTCAATAAATTTCTTCAAAAAAGTCACAAAGTCCCATTCTGAATGGGGACTTAGAAAAAATTTAAACCTTTATCGTCCAAAAAGTGAAAACATCCAAATTTAATTTTCTTCTTCAAAGAAGTAACAAATTCCCATTCTGACAAGCGACTTGGAAGTTCTTTTGACTTTTCACAAAAGTTGAATTTTTTTCTAAGTCCCATCTCATTATGAGATGGGACTCAGAAAAATATTCAACTTTTGTCTAAGTTGACATGTGTGCCGCTTCCCATGTCAGAATGGGACATTTTGACTTATTGGATGGAAAGATAAACTTTTTTGATCCAAAGAGTGAAAAATTGCAAATTCATAGTTTTTGTCAAAAAAATGACAAAGTCCCATTCTGAGTGGGCACTTGGAAAAAATTTCAACTTTTTTCATCCAAAAAGTAAAAAAAATCCAAATTTCATCTTTTTTAGTCCCAAAAGTGAAAAAATCAAATTTCAATTTTTTTCATCAAAAAAGTGAAAAAAAATTCATTGTGAGGGGGCACTTGGAAAAAATTTCAACTTTTTTCACCAAAAAAGTGAAAAAAATCCAAATTTCATCTTTTTTAGTCCAGAAGTGAAAAAAATCACATTTCAATTTTTTCTTCAAAAAGTGAAAAAAAAATCCATTCTGAGTGGTTACTTGGAAAAAATTTCTACTTTTTTCATCCAAAAAGTGAAAAAATCCATATTTAATCTTTTTAGTCCCAAAAGTGAAAAAAACAAATTTCAATTTTTTTCTTCAAAAAAGTGACAAAGTCCGGTTCTGAATGGGCACTTGGAAAAAATTTCTACTTTTTTCATCCAAAAAGTGAAAAAATCCAAATTCAATACATTTCTTCAAAAAAGTCACAAAGTCCCATTCTGAATGGGGACTTAGAAAAACTTTCAACCTTTATCGTCCAAAAAGTGAAAACATCCAAATTTAATTTTCTTCTTCAAAGAAGTAACAAATTCCCATTCTGACAAGCGACTTGGAAGTTCTTTTGACTTTTCACAAAAGTTGAATTTTTTTCTAAGTCCCATCTCATTATGAGATGGGACTTAGAAAAATATTCAACTTTTGTCTAAGTTGACATGTGTGCCGCTTCCCATGTCAGAATGGGACATTTTGACTTATTGGATGGAAAGATGAACTTTTTTGATCCAAAGAGTGAAAAATTGCAAATTCATAGTTTTTGTCAAAAAAGTGACAAAGTCCCATTCTGAGTGGGCACTTGGAAAAAATTTCAACTTTTTTCATCCAAAAAGTAAAAAATCCAAATTTCATCTTTTTTAGTCCCAAAAGTGAAAAAATCAAATTTCAATTTTTTTCATCAAAAAAGTGAAAAAAAATTCATTCTGAGGGGGCACTTGGAAAAAATTTCAACTTTTTTCACCAAAAAAGTGAAAAAAATCCAAATTTCATCTTTTTTAGTCCCAAAAGTGAAAAAAATCACATTTCAATTTTTTCTTCAAAAAAGTGAAAAAAGTTCCATTCTGAGTGGGCACTTGGAAAAAATGTCAACTTTTTTCATCCAAAAAGTGAAAAAAATCCAAATTCAATACATTTCTTCAAAAAGTCACAAAGTCCCATTCTGAATGGGGACTTAGAAAAACTTTCAACCTTTATCGTCCAAAAAGTGAAAACATCCAAATTTAATTTTCTTCTTCAAAGAAGTAACAAATTCCCATTCTGACAAGCGACTTGCAAGTTCTTTTGACTTTTCACAAAAGTAGAATTTTTTTCTAAGTCCCATCTCATTATGAGATGGGACTTAGAAAAATATTCAACTTTTGTCTAAGTTGACATGTGTGCTGCTTCCCATGTCAGAATGGGACATTTTGACTTATTGGATGGAAAGATAAACTTTTTTGATCCAAAGAGTGAAAAATTGCAAATTCATAGTTTTTGTCAAAAAAGTGACAAAGTCCCATTCAGAATGGGCACTTGGAAAAAATTTCAACTTTTTTCATCCAAAAAGTAAAAAAATCCAAATGTCATCTTTTTTAGTCCCAAAAGTGCAAAAATCTAATTTCAATTTTTTTCTTCAAAAAAGTGAAAAAAATTCCATTCTGAGTAGGCACTTGGAAAAAATTTCTACTTTTTTCATCCAAAAAGTGAAAAAATCCAAATTTAATCTTTTTTAGTCCCAAAAGTGAAAAAATCTAATTTCAATTTTTTTCATCAAAAAAGTGAAAAAAATATCATTCTGAGGGGGCACTTGGAAAAAGTTTCAACTTTTTCCACCAAAAAAGTGAAAAAATCAAAATTTCATCTTTTTTAGTCCCAAAAGTGAAAAAATCAAATTTATTTTTTATTCTTCAAAAAAGTGAAAAAAATTACATTCTGAGGGGGCACTTGGAAAAAATTTCAACTTTTTTCACCAAAAAAGTGAAAAAATCCAAATTTCATCTTTTTTAGTCCCAAATGTGAAAAAATCACATTTCTATTTTTTTCTTCAAAAAAGTGAAAAAAATTCCATTCTGAGTGGGCACTTGGAAAAAATTTCTACTTTTTTCATCCAAAAAGTGAAAAAATCCAAATTTCATCTTTTTTAGTCCCAAAAGTGAAAAAATCTAATTTCAATTTTTTTCTTCTAAAAAGTGACAAAGTCCCGTTCTGAATGGGTACTTGGAGAAAATTTCTACTTTTTTCATCCAAAAAGTGAAAAAATCCAAATTCAATACATTTCTTCAAAAAAGTCACAAAGTCCCATTCTGAATGGGGACTTAGAAAAAATGTCAACATTTATCGTCCAAAAAGTGAACACATACAAATTTAATTTTCTTCTTCAAAGAAGTAACAAATTCCCATTCTGACAAGCGACTTGGAAGTTCTTTTGACTATTCACAAAAGTTGAATTTTTTTCTAAGTCCCATCTCATTATGAGATGGGACTTAGAAAAATATTCAACTTTTGTCTAAGTTGACATGTGTGCCGCTTCCCATGTCAGAATGGGACATTTTGACTTATTGGATGGAATGATAAACTTTTTTGATCCAAAGAGTGAAAAATTGCAAATTCATAGTTTTTGTCAAAAAAGTGACAAAGTCCCATTCAGAATGGGCACTTGGAAAAAATTTCAACTTTTTTCATCCAAAAAGTAAAAAAATCAAAATTTCATCTTTTTTAGTCCCAAAAGTGAAAAAATCAAATTTCATTTTTTTTCATCAAAAAAGTGAAAAAAATTCATTCTGAGGGGGCACTTGGAAAAAATTTCAACTTTTTCCACCAAAAAAGTGAAAAAATCCAAATTTCATCTTTTTTAGTCCCAAAAGTGAAAAAATCAAATTTATTTTTTATTCTTCAAAAAAGTGAAAAAAAATCCATTCTGAGTGGGTACTTGGAAAAAATTTCTACTTTTTTCATCCAAAAAGTGAAAAAATCCATATTTAATCTTTTTTAGTCCCAAAAGTGAAAAAATCAAATTTAAATTTTTTTCTTCAAAAAAGTGACAAAGTCCGGTTCTGAATGGGCACTTGGGAAAAATTTCTACTTTTTTCATCCAAAAAGTGAAAAAATCCAAATTCAATACATTTCTTAAAAAAAGTCACAAATTCCCATTCTGAATGGGGACTTAAAAAAAATGTCAACATTTATCGTCCAAAAAGTGAAAACATCCAAATTTAATTTTCTTCTTCAAAGAAGTAACAAATTCCCATTCTGACAAGCGACTTGGAAGTTCTTTTGACTTTTCACAAAAGTTGAATTTTTTTCTAAGTCCCATCTCATTATGAGATGGGACTTAGAAAAATATTCAACTTTTGTCTAAGTTGACATGTGTGCCGCTTCCCATGTCAGAATGGGACATTTTGACTTATTGGATGGAAAGATAAACTTTTTTGATCCAAAGAGTGAAAAATTGCAAATTCATAGTTTTTGTCAAAAAAGTGACAAAGTCCCATTCAGAATGGGCACTTGGAAAAAATTTCAACTTTTTTCATCCAAAAAGTAAAAAATCCAAATTTCATCTTTTTTAGTCCCAAAAGTGAAAAAATCTAATTTCATTTTTTTTCATCAAAAAAGTGAAAAAAAAATTCATTCTGAGGGGGCACTTGGAAAAAATTTCAACTTTTTCCACCAAAAAAGTGAAAAAATCAAAATTTCATCTTTTTTAGTCCCAAAAGTGAAAAAATCAAATTTATTTTTTATTCTTCAAAAAAGTGAAAAAAATTACATTCTGAGGGGGCACTTGGAAAAAATTTCTACTTTTTTCATCCAAAAAGTGAAAAAATCCAAATTCAATACATTTCTTCAAAAAAGTCACAAAGTCCCATTCTGAATGGGGACTTAGAAAAAATTTAAACCTTTATCGTCCAAAAAGTGAAAACATCCAAATTTAATTTTCTTCTTCAAAGAAGTAACAAATTCACATTCTGACAAGCGACTTGGAAGTTCTTTTGACTTTTCACAAAAGTTGAATTTTTTTCTATGGGACTTAGAAAAATATTCAACTTTTGTCTAAGTTGACATGTGTGCCGCTTCCCATGTCAGAATGGGACATTTTGACTTATTGGATGGAAAGATAAACTTTTTTGATCCAAAGAGTGAAAAATTGCAAATTCATAGTTTTTGTCAAAAAAGTGACAAAGTCCCATTCAGAATGGGCATTTGGAAAAAATTTCAACTTTTTTCATCCAAAAAGTAAAAAAATCCAAATTTCATCTTTTTTAGACCCAAAAGTGAAAAAATCTAATTTCATTTTTTTTCATCAAAAAAGTGAAAAAAAAATTCATTCTGAAGGGGCACTTGGAAAAAATTTCAACTTTTTCCACCAAAAAAGTGAAAAAATCAAAATTTCATATTTTTTAGTCCCAAAAGTGAAAAATCTAATTTATTTTTTATTCTTCAAAAAAGTGAAAAAAATTACATTCTGAGGGGGCACTTGGAAAAAATTTCTACTTTTTTCATCCAAAAAGTGAAAAAATCCAAATTCAATACATTTCTTCAAAAAAGTCACAAAGTCCCATTCTGAATGGGGACTTAGAAAAAATTTAAACCTTTATCGTCCAAAAAGTGAAAACATCCAAATTTAATTTTCTTCTTCAAAGAAGTAACAAATTCCCATTCTGACAAGCGACTTGGAAGTTCTTTTGACTTTTCACAAAAGTTGAATTTTTTTCTAAGTCCCATCTCATTATGAGATGGGACTTAGAAAAATATTCAACTTTTGTCTAAGTTGACATGTGTGCCGCTTCCCATGTCAGAATGGGACATTTTGACTTATTGGATGGAAAGATGAACTTTTTTGATCCAAAGAGTGAAAAATTGCAAATTCATAGTTTTTGTCAAAAAAGTGACAAAGTCCCATTCTGAGTGGGCACTTGGAAAAAATTTCAACTTTTTTCATCCAAAAAGTAAAAAAATCCAAATTTCATCTTTTTTAGTCCCAAAAGTGAAAAAATCAAATTTCAATTTTTTTCATCAAAAAAGTGAAAAAAAATTCATTCTGAGGGGGCACTTGGAAAAAATTTCAACTTTTTTCACCAAAAAAGTGAAAAAAATCCAAATTTCATCTTTTTTAGTCCCAAAAGTGAAAAAATCACATTTCAATTTTTTCTTCAAAAAAGTGAAAAAAGTTCCATTCTGAGTGGGCACTTGGAAAAAATTTCAACTTTTTTCATCCAAAAAGTGAAAAAATCCAAATTCAATACATTTCTTCAAAAAAGTCACAAAGTCCCATTCTGAATGGGGACTTAGAAAAACTTTCAACCTTTATCGTCCAAAAAGTGAAAACATCCAAATTTAATTTTCTTCTTCAAAGAAGTAACAAATTCCCATTCTGACAAGCGACTTGGAAGTTCTTTTGACTTTTCACAAAAGTAGAATTTTTTTCTAAGTCCCATCTCATTATGAGATGGGACTTAGAAAAATATTCAACTTTTGTCTAAGTTGACATGTGTGCCGCTTCCCATGTCAGAATGGGACATTTTGACTTATTGGATGGAAAGATAAACTTTGTTGATCCAAAGAGTGAAAAATTGCAAATTCATAGTTTTTGTCAAAAAAGTGACAAAGTCCCATCCAGAATGGGCACTTGGAAAAAATTTCAACTTTTTTCATCCAAAAAGTAAAAAAATCCAAATGTCATCTTTTTTAGTCCCAAAAGTGCAAAATTCTAATTTCAATTTTTTTCTTCAAAAAAGTGAAAAAAATTCCATTCTGAGTAGGCACTTGGAAAAAATTTCTACTTTTT